>NC_133501.1:5811899-5827260 GCF_025370935.1 Choristoneura fumiferana | reverse complement strand
GTCATAAATAAAAAAAACAATAATAATAATTTCATTCTGAAAATTTACATTTCAGGTCAACTAACCATTAAGCTTTTGGTTCCGAAGGCAAGCTCACGTCTGCCGCCCCCAAAGTTAGCTCACACGTACTCATGTCATGCTCTGAAAGCAGAGCGGTACCGAGGGCATTGTAATACAAACTAGACTAGTGTATTTCAATACAGAAATGTAAATGTTTAGATAGTTTTAATGGGGGAATTTCAATATTTAAGACACCAATTGGCATTGTTTTGTTTACATTCAGTTAAATACCTATCCAAATCAAGTATAGACTGTACCCGAGGCTTTGCACGTGGCCTTGCAATTGAATTGAAGTTCCGGGATTTCGCAAAAGTTCGTGGGAAATACAAAAAATTACACGGCACAGTTTATGCATTAATGTAATGATATAGAACTATAAATATGAATATAATAATAAGAATAATAATAATGTCATTTAATTCAGATTATTATCCATAGTTTGTTAGTTACAAAGCCTTATTTTTATGTTAGTACTTAAGTTAAATTAATTAAATCTTCCTTAAAAAACAATTCAATACTAGCTAATTAAGAATTGGTCGCTACATGCAAGCGATTCCAATGGTAGAAGAACGGGCCATCCAGACGCTCTGCCACCGTGCACAGAAGGCTGTTGGAGCTGTTGGCGAGTCGCCAATATACCTGTATATTTATATTTTCCTGGGACATTAACAAAACCCTGCATTACTTACTTACTACTTATTTACTTAAAATAAAGCCGCGGTGGCCTAGTGGTTTGACCTATCACCTCTCAAGCAGAGGATCGTAGGTTCAAAGCCCGTCTCGCACCTCTGACTTTCTCGCAATTCATGTGCGAAATTCTTTTTGTAAAAAAGGTTGCCTGGAAGAGATCGCTCTTAAGCAATAAGGCCGCCTATTGCTTACCTTGTAATTTACTCTCTGTGTACCTGTTTTCTGTATCGCTTACTATTTCTGGTGTAAGTACATTAAAAAGTCATTGTATTGTATTGAAATTACATTTGAAATTTACCGCGAGCTTTACGGTGAAGAAAAACATCGCGAGGAAACCTGAACGAACCAGAGAAGTAATTCAATAGTGTGTGTGAAGTTCCCAATCCGCCCTGGGCCCGCGTGGTCCAGTGTACCCAGTGTACCCAGCAGTGGGACGTATATAAGCTGGGATGATGACTAACTTAATTATAACTGCATTACTGGGATGTGTCCCTGGTGACAGCCACGTATGTAACTGTCATAGGTTTTCTTCGCGACACATAACTGATGTGGCGGCCATTTTGGCTGGTAGGAATATGAATGCATGTGTATATTAAGAGCGTTCATACCTGCTGAGCTGGCAACGTTGCATTTTTGTTAGTTTTTCTCGATTATTCCATAAAATTGAATGAAAATTAAAAATGTGGTCTGACAGAACTCTTCTTAATATATAAGTTAATGTGTCTACTGCAATAATTATTCGCTATAGACTTTTATATTGTTTAAAAACGAATTAATGATTATTAACGGTTTTTAAAGAAAATAAGTCTGTGACGAATAATTATTGGAGTAGACAATTAACTTATATATTAAGAAGAGTTCTGTCAGACCACATTAATTTTCATTCAATTTTTATTTAATAATAGTGAAAAACTAACAAAAATGCAATGTTGCCAGCTTAGCAGGTTTTAAACGCTCTTAAGTCAGTGTTTCTGTATGTGTATCTATTTGATCTGCTAATAAACCATTATTATTTTTATTCTTACTTAACTTTTCTTTAACTTGCTTCAGAAACGAAAACTTGAAGATGAAAAAAAAAGACAATCCAGTCAAAATTTGGCAGCTCAACTTGCAGAGTATCGCAGAGTACAACGGTTTCTGGACGATCCATCCGTGCCACGATCTGCCTCGCGTGTGCCACAACCTGCCTCATCTGGGCAACAACCCGCCTCGTCTCTGCAACAACCCACTACGTCTTTGCCACGACCCGCCTCATCTGGGCAACATCCCGCCTCGTCTCTGCAACAACCCGCCTCGTCTCAGCCACAACCCGCTATGTCTTCGCCACGACTCGCCTCGTCTCTGCCACAACCCGCATCGGCTATGCCACAACGAGCCCCGACAACGCCTGTAAGGATGGTTTTTTTTTTATAAGATGAGGTGGCAAACGAGCTGAGAGGGAATTTTGGAATCGTGTACTGTTTGCACAAGTGCACATACATAACGGTGCAGTCAGCAACCAAATTATACATACGTTTGAAGTGACAAAAATATGTATACAGGACTTTATTGCCTGAACATTAAGGTCGTGTAGACATATTTTTTGCACTTTGGCTGTATTCATATCTTTGTTGCTGACTGTACGAGTGAACTGGAGAATAATTCTCCACTAAGGTGCACGTTTTTAATTATGTAGTGTGTGCAGTTTGAGTGAGGCTTAGCAAAGGATTTATATAATAAAAACCGGCCAAGTGCGACTCGGACTCGCGCACGAAGGGTTCCGTACCATTATCTTTTTTTATTTTTTTTATTCGACTCGATGGCAAACGAGCAAGTGGGTCTCCTGATGGTAAGAGATCACCACCGCCCATAAACATCTGCAACACCAGGTGTATTGCAGACGCGTTGCCAACCTAGAGGTCTAAGATGGGATATCTCACGTGCCAGTAATTTCACCGGCTGTCTTACTCTTCACGCCGGAACACAACAGTGCAAGCACTGCTTCACGGCAGGATAAGCGAGCAAGATGGTGGTAGCAATCCGGGCGGACCTTGCACAAGGTCCTACCACCTGCAGAACATTAGCATTCTATACAACATTAGCAAAAAAAACGGCTAAAAAACGTTTGTTGTATGGGAGTCCCCTTTAAATATTTATTTTATTCTATTTTTAGTATTTGTTGTAATAGCGGCCACAGTAGGTAATACATAATCACATTTGTTGCATAGACGAAGCTATCACAAAGTTGCGTTTGAGCAAAGTACTTAATTGTTTTTAATTCATTGATCTTCCGCAAAGTAACGCCTGATTCATTAAATGCCTAATAATTATTTTGATAAATTTCTAAATAAGCCTATGATAATTATAATCATGAATGGCCATTGTAGGCAGAAAATCGTTAAAGAATATTATTCTTTTTTAGGGTTCCGTACCGTAAAACGGAGTGAGTAGACACGATTTTGAACTTCCAACCTATTTTTAAGAATTAATTTAAATAGTAAAGGACCTAAGATTGTTTTTCTTTTGTGAGTCCTAACAAGTCACAGAATATATAATAGTACTTCTAGACTTTGTTTTCACGCCCGTAATACAGACTTTGAAAGCCACACTTAAAAACATCACGCAACAGTGGCGCCATCTACTAGAAAGAGAAAAAGCCATAGCCCTCATTGATTTTGTACCATATTGTTAATTTAAGTCGAATATTTGTGTACTTTATGTGGTCGCTATATGCAAGGTCAAAGTCAAAATATCTTCAATTTAGGCTATAACTAGCACTTATGAATGTCAAAAAAAATCTACCCTGCACTACGCCCTGGAAAAGGGTTAACAGTAAAAATCAGTTCCAAATACTGTTATGTTGTTAAGTTATGTTAGGGGGTCCAAATCAGCTTGTTATAGTTTGTTAAAACTTGTAAAACAAACCTAACTTAACCTATACCGGGTGGGCTTTTTAACATGAACAAATAATTACAACAGCAGGGCTACTACGAAACTCGAAGTTCGTGTCGTGCGCTCCCTCTGACACATTTACTATTTAATACGAGAGCGAGAGGGACGGTACGATACGAACTTCGAGTTTCGTAGTAGCCCTGCAGATCGTACTCGTCAAACTGAACGACATTATTATTTCAGATTTTCAGGAATCGTTCTCCGGTTCGGGAGGACCATCTTGCCTTACCCTTGCTACGTCCGTCGCTGCTGAGTCCGCTGCGAATACCTCAAGAGTTCTTGCCGACGCGACCCACAGTGGCACCCCCACGCGTCCGGACACTCGACCCCTTTGACGACCCCGAGAGAGACTCAATACTCCGTGAGTCTTTTGGTTTATACTGGATTAGCAACCTAACCCTTAGCGTTGCCACTAGTATGTGCGAGTGAGAGGTATGTGTTTTTCATGAACCAATAGAAACGCTTCAATTACAACCTCGCAAGCACATCTCTGGTGGAAACAGCTGAGCGGAGCGAGGCGAGATAAATGAAGAGTTCCTATTGAAAATACAAACTGAGACATGGATGCACAGAAAAACCAGAAAAAAGAGACCAGCGCTGGGAATCGAACCCAGGTCCTCAACAATCCGTGCTGCGTGCTATAACCCCTACACCACCGCTGGACAGGAATCTAGACACGGATTTTCCTATGCATACATATCTCAGGTTGCTTATTTCTACTACGAGACGTCACATTCTTTCAGAACTAAACCGCTCACCCAGACAAGAGATGTCGCTACTAAGCAATCGAATGAAGAAGGGGTATGGCACGCAGCACGGAATGCTGAGGATCTGGATTCGATTTCCAGCGCCGGTCTCTTTTTCTGGTTTCTGTGCATCCATGTCTCAGTTTGTATTTTCGATATGGTTTTACGGGATGACCGTAAAAGTAACAAATTTGGAGTTGAAATAAAAAATACAAAAAGACCCCAAATAACCAATCCTAACTCACAATTAGTCGGTCTCTCTTCGAGGAGGCCTGTGCCCAGCAGTGGAACGTATGTTTTAGGCCAAGATGATGAAAATGATGAGGAAAACTTAATTATTACTATATTTTCAGATAAACCACTCTTCGTAAGCGATGAATCAGATAGTGATGATATGACTGAAAACAATGACACTGCTGACAAAAACGGCAACAGCGACTCGGATCTTAGCGATACAAACATCTACAGGCCTAAAAAGCGCGCTTGGGAAAAATCTAGCGCAAGAAAAACTAACGCCAAAAAAGGGAAGCCAAGCGCCCCTGAATACTTCGTAGAAACTAAACTCTTCACCTGCAAGTTCTGTAACCAGGTTTTCACCAGTAAAAGGGGCTTTAATATTCATAAAACGAGGATACATAATGAAATTATAGCGACGGAAGTAGCTTCGTAAGTAAAATTCAAATTATTTATCGCATGGTTATATTGTGTCATATTACTTTTACATTATGGTAGGTACCGTAAGGTCGGGGTACTTTGACACTTTGGAGGGTAACTTTTGCCCAGGATATGAAAACCACATAAAGGAGGGTCCAATAAAAACATGACCGATCGATCAATTAATACCATACACATGGCAAAGAGTCATATTCACAAAGCATTATTTAGCAATATTTAAGCAAAGATCGTATTGCCTAACGTCTCTGAGGCTCGTGCCGCATACCTACTTATTAAATGTATTCCTTATTTCTGTCCATTGTAAAGGTTGCCTGGAAGAGATCGCTCTAAAGCGATAAGGCCGCCTTTTGCTTACCTTTAGAAAATTTCTATGTATATACTTGTGTTCTCTGTACTGTTTACTGTATTGGTGTGCAATAAAGTTATTGTATTGTATTGTATTGTAAAGGTCAAAGTGAAATCTTTATTAAATTTAGGCTATAACAAGCACTTATGAATGTCAATAAAATGTACCACCGGTTTGGAAAAACCTCTGTTGAGAAGAATCCGGCAAGAAACTCAACGAGGTATATTTTTTTAAACAGATTTAAGTGCAATATTATTTAATGATACCTATACATCACAAGTATTTAACACAACTTTATTTTTAACAGAGTAGGTTCGCTATTTGAAGGGATCGCTAATGTGCGCTAGTCCGAATGTAGTGTTTGTCAGAATGGTCGTTTGTCATAACTCTTTTTTCTCTGAATCCAATAGTTCAGAATTGTTATAAGTAAAACAAACCTAACCTACCTATAGTTTTCTATAGGATGACCATATTTAAAAGTTTCAGAAGAATGTAAGGTTTCAGTGGAAAAAAATATGACAAACGACGATTCGGACAAAAAATTCGGTATGACTAGAGAAGAGTATGCGAACTTTGGCGCTCCCCAGAAACGCACATACCTATACCCGAGTCTAGAGTTAGGCGGAGTTACAAACTTAATATCGATGTTAGCAAAAAACTCAATACGAAATACTTAATAATAAAATAAATCTTTTATATTTGAAAGATTTTAATAAAGATGTTGAATATGGGGAAGGACGCCATCCGCCGTTTTGTTTTATTGAAATTTCATATAACTACTCGTATGTCATTCGACTTAACTGCGATTATTGAGAAATTTGCGTTACTTTATTATTTGTAGTTGTGTTGTCCTTTTTGTCGTTTTCTGGCCTAAAGCTATGAAAATAAAGTCCGAAAGTGACAAAAAATTTCATTCCGCGTCTACACAAGGTTATATCGACAAATTTGTATCGACATATTCCTATGCCATTTTTTTTATATTCTGGTAACATTTTCAGTTGTCAATCTAGTTCGCCTAATTTTGGACTCAAGTCTATAGCTACTGCAAGGCTACTACGAAACTCGAAGTTCGTGTCGTACCGACCGTCCCTCTCGTTCTCGTATTAAATAGTATACATAAGTGTCAAAGTGACCGCACGACACGAACTTCGAGTTTCGTGTTTCGTAGTAGCCCTGCTGACACGCGTCGGGTGGCATCTACATATATCTAGCCTTTTTTTTTCAGTGGTAGCGCGGATCGACGGAAAGGGACAGAAAAAAAGAAGACGAACGCAAATCAACGGAAAAGGCCGGAAAAAAAGAAGAACGCTAATCAACCAAAAGTGGAGGTCAATATCACCGTTAATAACACTGCCAATTATAATTTGCTAGGACGCCCCCTGTTTTAGGGCCGACGCTAACTATGGGGACACAATACATAAGCAAAAGGCAGTAGTTTGACTCAGCCTTATTCTTGAAATTTACACCTATAGTCTGTCAAAAACGAGAAGAAATTAAAAAGTGGCATCACTGTTGTGTCCTCCCTTTTTGGTATGACAGGGTTTGAAAGGGATGACACTACAGTGTTGCCACTTTTTAATTTCTTCTCTTTTTTGACAGACTATACAGCTTATATTGTGCTGGGGGGCTGCTACGAAATTCAAAGTTCGTATCGTTCATTCAAGGACTTTAATACATGAGCCACCGTGGAACCCTTTCGGAGGAAAAGTCATTACGATTTTCCTTGTTTTTTTCTTTTTCGTCTCTTTTAAAATATGGCTTTTCTGTCCTAATTAAAAGGACAATTTCGCCAGTGTCAAAGTAAACTCTCTTTGGGACGTTGTAGGTAGGTACGGTAATTGTAGTTTTTGCAACTTGATAGTAAAATTCCAGAAACCACGTGGAGACCACATGCGCATTAAAAAATGTTAGACACGAGAGCAATATAGAATTTTGGGATCACTGTTCACTTAAGGTTAATTGCCGCATAAAACACTATCAAAATTATAATTCAACTAGCCAAAGAAACAGAAATAGCAAAATTAGATATTGTCTACATCCGATATCTTCGAATGCTACAAATCGAATCCGATATTCCTTATTAATTAATGCGATGTTACTGTGACGTTTACTTTGAAATGGTTCCATTGTGGCTCATGAATTAAAGTCCTTGGCCGTCCCTCTCACTCTCGTACTAAATAATATTAGCACCAGCGGGACGGCAAGATACGAACTTCGAATTGTGTATTTTTTACGAGGTATATACCTACCTACTAACTACCTAAGCTACTGCTATTTAGATAATTTTATACCTACCTACTCGCCGTTTTTGAATCTGTTAGTTTAATTATTTTTTTTATAAAAACTGCAAAGAAAAACAGCGAAGCAAAACGAACAAGTACAAATTGCAAGTGTACAATTTTTTTTAAGAATTATTGACTTCGAAAAACTTACTATGTAATAATTTTAGGAATAGATAGATTACTAAGATATTTTAAGATATCTGTGTAAATAATTTAATTTGATTAGGTACTTTGGGTTAGATTAGGCAGGTTTACTTATTTTATAAAAAAAAATCTGTGAAGCTCCTATCCTTTGAAATTATATCAAATGTTGTTGGCTGGTGGGGTAGATAGATAGATAGATAGATAAAAAAAATATGTTTCGAAATATACACACACAAACATACGAAATACGAACTAAGGTGTCTGAGGTTTTCAGTTAAGTATATTAAAACCTGAACCTATTTGCGGCTTTTGCTGTTGAAACTCTTAGGCCGTGGGGTAAGGAAAGTTAAAACTTTCTAAATTAATAAAAATAAACTAGTCCATTCCACAGGTAACCATAGGACTGGCTCTTTCCTCGGTCAACGTTTCAATGAGGGCTATCGCGTATGAATTCGCCACTAGAGGCGCTAGTGTAGCGTGAGGTCTCCGAAATGTCAAATCTCATAGTTTTTGGGTGAGCTACGCGGGTTATTATAATTAGAATAATTTTGTGAATATTTTGCAATATCTGGAATTTAATTATGGCAAATATGCGCTCCGGGGCAATGAATGTCTGTGTTTTGAGACAGTTTTGTCTTTCAAAAACCTTTGTCCTCCCTTTTTTCCGAACAAAACGGGGACTATGCAACACTGTGGCATGCTCGATATTTTTATGGTAAGTTTTAAGGTGTATTAAATATGATTTTAATCTAAACTTTGTTTCACGCCCGTAATAAAAGACTTTGAAAGCCATACTTAAAAACCTCGCGCAACAGTGCGCCATCTAGTGAGACAAAAAACGATAGCCCTCATTGGCCACTGACATCTATTATAAACTACAAAATGAGGGCTATCGTTTTTTGTCTCACTAGATGGCGCACTGTTGCGTGAGGTTTTTAAGCATAGCTTTCAAGTCTGTTATTGCGAGCGTGAAAACAAAGTTTACATTAAAATCATATTTAATACACCCTAAAACCGTACCATAAATATATCGAGCATGCCACAGTGTTGCATAGTCCCCGTTTTGTTCGGAAAAAAGGGAGCACAAAGGTTTCCGAAAGACAAAACTGTCTCAAAACACACATTCATTGCCCCGGAACGAATATTTGCCATAATTAATCCATACTATCCATACTAATATTATAAATGCGAAAGTAACTCTGTCTGTCTGTCTGTCTGTCTGTTACGCTTTCACGCAAAAACCGCTGAACCGATTTGGATGAAATTTGGTACAAAGATAGAATAGACCATGGGAAAGAACATAGGCTATCTTTTATCGCGAAAAAAAAAGGCTTTAAGGGGTTGAAATAGGGGGTGAAAGTTTATATGGTGGAAGTTCGTCGCTGTCGGAAATAAAACCATGAAACTTGGCATTTAGGCACTTAATAAGAAATAAGTCGGTATGTGTTTTAGCTTTTTTGAAAATTCGACCTGTGAGGGGATGAAATAGGGATGAAAGCTCATATGGAAGGTCGTCATTATCGAAGATAAATCGATGTTTCTTTATGAAACTTGGTATTTGGGCACGTGATAAGAGATAAATAATTGTTCGAGCGTTTTTTTAAATTCTTCCTGTTTGGGGGTGGAATAGGGGATGATAGTTTATATATGGAAGATCGTCATTTTCGAAGATAAATCGATGGTTCTTTATGAAACTTGGCATTTGGGCACTTTGAAAAATAAATAGATATTTGTTCAAGGGTTTTTGAAAATTTTACCTGCGAGGGGATGAAATAGGATGAAAAATTAATTATGGAACGTCGTCATTATCACAGATATATCGATTAATCTTTGTGTTTAGGTATTCGATAAGAACAAAAAAAAACTGGTTAAAATCGACTCGAACTCGCGCATCAAGGGTTCCGTGCATAGGTATTTATGAATATCAAGTGTTAGCAGAGCCAAGCTCATAAGCAAAATTTACGCAATGTGGGGTCATTTTACATGGCTTATTAACATAGACAGACAGACATGAAAAATTATGATTTTCAGATTTTTCTTACTTATTTTGCTATCAAGGGAATAAAATTTGCTATAAGAGCTTCCTTTATTTAAGTTCTAGGACAGCCGGAAGTACCCTATAACTTTTTTTGAGTTAGGTTTTAATTTCAACTCGATAAATACTCCGCACGTTACGGGATAAAGGGTCTTGACAGACAGACGACGGACGGACAGCAAAGTCATCCTATAAGAGTTCCATTTTTTCCCTTTGAGGTACGGAACCTAAAAAACATTCGTTCCGGCTCTTTTCAAATTTCGACATTTTTCATACCTACTTGAAAATATGGGGATGAAAGTTCGTAAGGAATTCCAAACAAATTTACTATAAGTATATTTATCGGAAATATGTGTAGCAATGCTTAGTAAGAATGCCGTCTTAATTATAATCCTACCCTCCTAACTTACAATAAAGGACGCAAGATGTCAAGAGCTCACTATGAAGAATTAGTCCTTTTGTGTTGGCAGGTAGAATACTTACTTTACCGAAGAATGGAAGAACAAAAAAAATTAGTTTACATATAAAGCAATGTATTAAAATAGGTTATTTTCAGTAACCGTAGAAGTTTCTATGTGCTATTATTGGCAGAATAGGTACCTAAATAAATTAAATACTTTCCAAAGTTACTATTCCACGCGGACGAAGTCGCGGGCAAAAGCTAGTTTCAGATATTGCAAAATATTCACAAAATTATTCTAATTATAAATAAACCCGCGTAGCTCACCCGAAAACTATGAGATTTAACATTTCGGAGACCTCACGCTACACTAGCGCCTCTAGTGGAGAATTCATACGCGATAGCCCTCATTGGTTCACAGCGCGGTTTGTGAACCTCGTCGGGTGCAGGCAAGGGTCACTAACTGCAAAAAAGATGGGTGGAATATCAACCTTACGATCCTATGCATAAGCTTGACTATCCCTCTTGAATTTAAGAGGTAGTTGATGACTTTTGCTTGTCGCCGACGGTTTCACTAAGTTTGTTGACGTCCGTGACAGTTGGGCTACTACGAAACTCGAAGTTTCGTATCACAGAATATATAATAGTACTAACGTGGTTCGTATCTACCGTCCCTCTCACTCTCGATTAAATAGTTTAAGTGTCAGGGGGACCGCACGACACGAACTTCGAGTTTCGTAGTAGCCCAACGGGTTGTGTCAAAGTAATATTGATGATTGATGCGCCGCGCGTTTTGTTTTACACAGCCAGTCTAGTGCCGTAAGGTACTTAGATGTCAATGGTACCTACTTATTGGCATTGCCATACGAGGAAACGCAGCCAGCCAAATGGGCAGCCCACAGATTACTAATATGGGGAAGCCACAGATTAGTAATATGTGGGGCAGCCTGCCCAATAGCAGCGATCTAGATGATACGACACGAGTTACACAAATTCCTTTCCTTAAACGGTGTCCCGGTATCGAATTCGCGCGCGGTGAGGCACCGCGACTGGCAGGGTCGCCATGTATGGATGGAGGTCCAGGAGAGGAGTGAACGAAACAACGTATGGTTTTAGACTGACTATATTGTAGAAAATAAATGCGTTTATATAGGTACACGTTACATTATGTATATCTTACTACTACATTTTGTAACATATTTTTATTTTTAGGCTAAAGTTTCATTTTTCTTTGCTTTTGTACAAAACTAACGTATTTTGACCGGACTGCCCCAAGGAGGTTACCTCTTATAAGCATTGTGTTTAAATAAATATTCCATGTGGATTATATAATACTCTTAAAGCAGGTTTGTTTTTTTTTTGACCTTTTGTTACACTGTGCGTTTGAAACACAAGTACGCCAATTAAATGTCTTAGCGAGACATAAAAATTAGATTATGTCGTGGCCTGGAAGTAGCAATTGCTGGCTGAGTATGAGTATTAAACGGACGAGCTTGCGAGTCCGTTTAACTAATACGAAGCCAGCAATTGCTTATTCCAGCCGAGACTAATATAAAGGTTTTTTAAAAATGGTGAATAATTCTGAAATAGAATAAACTTTTTCTCAAAATGTATTGTAAAATTTAATTTATTCCAATATTTTTCTTATGCTATCCCGCCTTTTTTCATTAAAAATAAACTGCAGGTGTATTTTTCACCGAAAACACCACAAGCAAATATCTGATACCGGCCATTAGACTTGGCTGTATACGACTTGTGCCAACATTTCCATGGCCTTTTTAACTTAAAAAAATGTGTGACTGATTGCAGGCGCGCTAATTCATTATTGTCGAGCTAGCGCGCCTGCAATTTTTTAACTTTTTAATTTTTCGCTGACCATAAAACTATGCATTTCACCTTCTGATATGTAAAGAATAATGTCAACTTTTACGGACATTTTTGAGAAAAGAGTTATTGTATTGTTGTATTGTATTGTAATATAGATAAATTGAATACTGGCCGTTTTCTGTGAGATACTGAACTAATAGTATAAAAGCGGTATTATAATAAGCTTTCAAATAATGAAACAAACAGTTATCAACTTTTAAATTTAATTTTCATGACTTATAAAAATACACGTAAAAAATGCACCGTAATACGACTAGGTATTTCACCACAAATATATTATAATTTTTAATTGCAATAACATTTACATCTAACTCAGCGAACGTTTAAGGTCTCTACGCATGACACTGTATCACAACATGAATCGTAATAGAACACGTGTCAGGCGAAAATATATTCTTTGTATTGAAGAGTATGAAACTATGCCCTAGCACGTTTCGTAACCAACCGTCGGCGTCGCCGTCGCGTGTCATGTACCTTATTTATTTATTCCTCTTAATGGCGGCCATAAGGCTTGGGCCAATGTCAGTTAAATTAAAGATAAATATATTCTTCTTATCATAAGAATAAGAATCTTATGCATGTTGTACGGTGATTGTAGTTTTTGCAACTTGATAGCAAAATTCCAGAAACCACGCGGAGACCACTTGCGCATTAAAAAATGTCAGACACGAGAGCAATATACAATTTTTGTGCTCACTGTTCACTGTTAAGGTTAATCGTCGCATAAAACACTATCAAAATTATACTTCATCTAGCCAAAGAAGCAGAAATACCAAAATTAGATATCGTCTACATCCGCTGTTCGAATGCTACAAATCGAATCTCATGTACCTTACCTAACATATGCATTTGACATTCCGATTGACACTTCGTCTGACACGTCCATGTTACGATCATTTCACTAATGTATAGAGACCTTTAAATAAATCAGCCAATAAATCTTGGTGAAAACAAGTAACATAGAAAATAATTTCTATAACAAAAGTAGATTTATTGCCAAAAAATAATAGTAAAAATGTACTTTGCATTAGAGTCCTTTCGCATAACGAAACCATTGCACTATTTTCCAGGAAACATTCGAGACAGAAACGAATTGCTAACTTATGTAAAAGTAGGCTATACTCTGTTTAATAAACCAAGATATTAAAGTGACAGTATGAAATGTCAAATGTAATAATAATGTGACCAGCACAATACGAATAGTGCTGCTCTCTGATTTTGGTTTCGACATAATTGCAAATAATCGATAAAAACAATGTTTTATGGGAACAAAAATAAAATTAAAGCATTAAATATTGTATCATTTTGCCTTTTTACCGAATGCCCGAAGGAGGTTTATTTTAGAATGTCTTAAGTGCCCTATGTGTACAGACCGTTCATATGTTAACATTTTATTCATAACTATACTCGTAACGTAGGTACTTATCGAAACTTTCGGTGATTACCGGTTAGGCCACATCACTATTTTTAAGACGTAAAAAACAGTAACACATGAAACGTCATTTTAGTATCTTGGTTTAACAAACAGTAGGTATAGTTTAGATTAAAGCTGTAACCTCATAAAGAAACGAGCTGCTACCACTTACAAAATAAAGATGTTGATTGATTGATTGATACAACAATGTTAGGCCAAACAAGATTATGTCATAATGATTTCCGTACAACCGACGTTATGCTATACTATTTTCAGCGATATAATTATACCAAACGATGTCATGCGATACAAAATTATGCCAAAAAGGAGGAACCCTTCCTACAACTACAAAGTTGAATCAAAAACTGGGAAAATAACTTATAATTATGACACTATTAGATAAAAGACTCCTTAAAATAGCAAAAAAAAGGTTAGTATTTTTTTTTAAGTCAGATTTCTTAGTACATATAAACGTCATAATATAACGAACAGAAACAATATTTAAGGCATAAATAAATGCCATTAATTTTGTTTTTTTAATAAGTACCTTTTTTTAGCTGGCAGTACTTTCTATCGCCTGTACTTACATACATTATGTATTTAAACACTTAATTGTACAAGTGTAACTAAAGAACACAGTTGACAGTTGAGGTACATGTAAATAGGCAAACTTATCCCTTTAAGGGATCTCTACACGGTCAACCTTTGACCAATACATAATTTATACCCGAATTTTACTCAAACTCTACCACACGGGGTATGATTTTGAACACCACATTAATTTTCAAAACAAGTTTAGATATATCATTTGTAACTTACAAAGTAAATAAAATATATCTAATATTAAACCACTTACTTTATAATATACTTTAAATGACTTATTAGGTATATACATAAATTCTAACCATAGTAAGGTAATTTGATCGACACGGCAACTACGAAAATTCAAGTTCGTATCTTACCGTCCCTCTCATTCTCGTGTTAAATAACATAAGCGTCTGCGAGACGGCCGGAACGAAGTTCGAATGTTCCACTTAATATAGCCCAGGCTAGTTGGCGCAGTTTTTTATACAACTGGATGCAAACGAGCAAGTGGGTCTCCTGATGATAAGAGATCACCACCGTCCATAGCCACCTGCACACCAGGGGGATTGCGGATGCGTTGCCCAATCTAGAGGCCTAAGATGGGATACCTCAAGTGCCAGCAATTTGACCGGCTGTCTTAGTCTTTACGCCGAAACACAACAGTGCAAGCACTGCCGTTTCAAGGCAGGAATAGCGAGCAAGATGTTGGTAGCAATCCGGGCGGACCTTGCACAAGGTCCTACCACCTGCAAAATGCTGCATGTATGTTTAGGTCCGTCTGACAACTTAGACATTTGCGTCTCGTTTCTGATTGGTTAACAAATAAAGTTACTTTGACTTTGACTTTAAATAATTAAAAGAGCCAATCACAAGCAAGGCTGTAACGTCAAACGGACATTTTGAACACGAAACTACCGTGAGACTCGCCCATATTAAATATATTGACCCGGATAACTCGCGTCTTAAATCGAGTGTAGCCAGACATAAATCATAAATTTATTTGCGAGAATGTAGTATTACAATGTCATGTGGTAGATTAATATTATAAGTCGAATACATTCTGCTTAATTGACAAAGCATGCAAATATGTTTTAACAGTAAAATAATATTGCATTCCATAGCCTTAAGCTTATGGTGTACAATAGTGACAATGGCAACTGGTTGAA
>NC_133501.1:5615078-5811889 GCF_025370935.1 Choristoneura fumiferana | reverse complement strand
GTTCTTGTAATGAACCAATAAAACTATCTGTTTCAATCTTCAATATATTTATAATGGCCAAACAGTGCAGCGGGGGAGCATCCCCAAAAATGCGCCATCTATTATCATAGGTTCGAACTAACAGAGAAGCCAACAGTTTCTCTAAAAAAGAAGAAAACCTCTGTGGCTTAGAACTGAAAGTAGATAGATTAAAGCGCTGTGTGTAACATTGGTATAGCACGTGGCACGGAATGCCGAGGACCTGGGGACGATTCCCTGCGATGGTCTTATTTTTCTGGTTTTTTATGCATCTATACTTCAGTTTGTATTTTCGATATGGGTTTTACGGATGACCGTAAAAGTAAGAAAAGATTTGGAATTGAAAAAAAAAATACAAAAAGATTCCAAAAAACCAATCTTAATGCTACATTCTACAACTCGATGTCTTATCTGACAGCTTTATGTCCTTTAATAGTTCATTACATAGGTAAGCTGCCTTCACAAGCCTATTAAGCGCGTTGTAAGCCGTTTATCGCGTAGAAACCGCTTTTTAACTCCCAACGCAAAAAGAGGGGTGTTATAAGTTTGACCGCTATGTGTGTCTGTCTATCCGTGGAACGGTTTTTTCATTTTAAAGGAGGTTTTCTAGCGATGCTTCTTAGACACGTTTTATCAAAATCGGTTCAGCCGTTTTTAAGATATTAAACTTTGAAGTAACAATGTCGGGAGTTATCCAACTTTTTGTTGGTTATATTTAGCGTCACGCGTCAAGCACACTTCGAGATTTAATTTACAGATGCAAAGGGGAAGCTGAAAAGGACAGTTGGCAATGACAGCCCATGCACGTAAAATATTGGAGATTATCTATTATGGGGATGGCTTCGCTCTCTTGCCAGAATAAAATTGGCTAGATCTTTATCATGTGGGAATTACACCGTATGAGTGCACCTTTAGGCACCTCGCGCACTATACTACGGCCATTACAAACGTGCGAACTGAGTCGTAAATAATTTTATCTACACCTATATAGTAAATCCTCCATTATGCGTTCAAAAACCATAGTTAATGACCAGCATTACGATATTGGATTCTATTATGAACACATAATAGTCGTCTATATTTAATGGTGAATGAAGTACCTGTGTGTTAGAGCGTTTTCACACTATCCGATCCGATATCGGTATCGGACAACGATGGACGATACCCGATAGCCGACACCATGTGCTGTTTTCACATATTTCCGACAAAATCGTTCCGCCACGCATCGGGCTCTGCGCACATAAAGACGATTTAGATACACGCATAGCACACATACAAACATTATCTTCCGACAGCCCACGGGACAGGCGTCCGACCGATATGGTGTCGCCAATATATCGGTGTCAGCTCTGATATCCGATATCGGGCCGGATAATGTGAAAGACAGGTACATATTTTATACATTTTACTTGCCCCGATATCGTAACGTCGTCCGATACCGATATTGGATCGGATAATGTGAAAACGCTCTTACCTGTTTGAATACACTTCATACAAATTTTAACATGTCATGTAAAAAAAACCTACAAATATGTCAAAGTGACATTAGTTACTTTCGTTCAATCCATTCGTTCGTGCTAGCCTAGCTCTTGAGTTTCAATCTGTAAACAGTGTGTCAACAATCTTGATTTGCAGGGCTACTACGAAGTTCGTATCGTACCGTCCCTCTCACTCTCGTATTAAATAATATAAGCGTCAACGGTACGGTACGATGCTCCGCGTACAACTATCAATGCCAATTCAATTACGGCTTTTGTGATTTATATTTATGTGCAAACTAAATAAGGTTATTCCGGCTGACAAAATAAACTCAATTCGATAGCTGTCGACATGAAGAAGAATTTTTTTTTTGTATCTACAAGATACCCTTGCTTATAACTTATTTATACCTAAGCTATTCAACTCTACATTCTATACAAATAAAGTTCAGGTTTCAGGTTCAGGTTTATTTAATAAACAGCAGTAGTTTTTATTTTATTTTATTATTTAATTTATTACTATACCTACTTATTATTATTTTTCTTTTGTTTAGATTTATTTCGTTTTATTGTATAATTGATTTATTTTGATTTGTTCTCAGGAACTGCTATGTTGTATTAATCTGTTATTTTATTCTTATTACCAAATAAACACATGTTATTGCTTCCTAAATGATGATAAACAGCTTATAATACTTAGATGAATATTTTAATCATTAATACCTTTAATTATTTTGGACACATTTTTTTTAAAATTATCTCCCTACCTTACAGCAGAACCCTTCATTCAGCCGAATAGTATGTGTTATTTTGTTAATTATTTCTAATCGTAAGAGCTAAGCCTTTCAACCAAATAATACATGAGAAACGACAGTGTTGTCATGTATGGCGCGCTTGACAGGTTGCGGTCTGAGACGCGGGAAATCGATTATCATCTGTCGCTGTGAGAGATGTAATAACGCCCGAAACAATGATCTTAGAAGCTTCCTCGCTTTGTTACGAGTATCATTAACAAGACTTCCCTTTTAAGTTACTGTGTATTTATAAAACTAAAATATTAAACGACTTAATCACGAATATAAATTACTAAAGTTATCTCGACATTTCAACCACATAATTGCAGCAGCCGTGGTCACGAGTCGACTGGAGCACGTTCACAAGTATCACGTTTGTTTAGGCGCGTGAGTTTTTCGAACTACCCGCACTTGATTTTCTTGTACATACCTACAATCAACACATATCGCTACATAAGTTAGGATACCGACTGTACCTTACCACAATTTTAAAATTTCATACAAAATTTCAAACATGAAGGGAGAGCGACATTGTAGTAAAGTGTAAACATATGTTTGGCCTGTCCCATGGTGGAACCTATGTACAACTAATGTCCTGTTGACATCACATACTTTCGTCAAGGAAATCATAGTGAATTTGATTAATAAAAGGTTCCACCCTGGTACATTAATCAGTTTGTTCAACTGTACATATGCGCTACACAACACTTACATAAAACCACTGGCTGCGCCATTTATTTGTTTATTTTTTAGATATATTTAATTAATTTTAACTCATACACACACTCACGCATTAACATGAAAGCATCCATATTCTGGCAACACATCCCTCCTTTCCTATCCCGCTACCATTGGGCACCGAAATTCGAACCGAGAACGAAGAAAACAAACGACTCGAGACGGCGCTATAATTTTGTACAAACGCAAAAATAAACTCTGAATTCGCAAAATACCATTAAAAACTCTCAAAACCTCTAAAATCTGTGCAGTGAAGTGGTGATGAACATTTTTGTGCCGTTTATAATAATTCCTGTGTCGTGGACACTCAATTGCTGGAGAAAGCAGCATCCCGGTGTTCAAGGTATGTCCTGCCCCTCCAACCACGATTCATGAAGTTATACTCAGCCTTTCTTCGGGTATATATTGTATATCATTTTGATCCCTTATTCTACATACCAGTCCGCAACGTCGTGAAATTTAAGGAATAAGCATTATATGGCCCAAAGGACTTCAAAGGGAATAATCTGTGACTTTTGTTTAAATTAGAGGTACATTTTGTAATGTCATAAGAGCGAGAAATTATTTTACTTTGCGAGAGTAAAGGTGAGTAATCGTGCCATTGAAAGGCCGTAAAAGCCGATTTTTTTATGCTTTCAGAGTCTTTCGTATCGTAATTTATTAAATTGTTTCATGTTGTTCTTTTCCAAGATACCCTGAGGCAGTACATCAAATAAAATAGGGTTTTTACGAAGATAAGCCAAAATGTTATTAAGTTATCAATCCCACTAAATAATAATTGCGAAAGTTTGTAAGTCTGTTTGTTTATTTGTTTCTTTGTTACTTCATCACGTCTAAACCGCTGAACTGATTTAGATGAAATTCGTTATACAGATAGTTTGAGTCCCGGCGAAGGACATAGGATAGTTTTTATCCCGGAAAATTTCATAGTTCCAGCGGGATAGTGAAAACCGAATTCTACGCGGACGGAGTCGCGGGTAATAGGCTAGTGTTATCATGAGGTAATGCTATCAGTTAAACGTCGTGGCAGCCTAGTGGTTTGACTCCTGGCTTTTCAAGCAGAGGATCCTGGGTTCAAAGGCAGGCTCGTAATTTTCAAAATACAACAACGTGAAACACGGTCAATCTTTCACGTCGAAACGGAGTGGATCGACGTGATTTTTGTCATAGAAATAGTTTATGGGGCAGAGAGTGACATAGGTTACTTTTTATCTCAGAAAAACGCACAGTTCCCGAGGGAACAGGGCGCGATAACCGAATTCCACGCGGGCGAAACCGCGGGCAAAAGCTAGTGTATCATAAAGGCACAGTCCAACCTGCCCGCGATCATTGACAGGATGACGTTGGGGCTGGCAGTCCACCTAGCTGTTTTTACCCCCGACGCAAAACTTTACTTATTTTAGACTTTTTTTATTTGAAAGCAGGGTTTCTAGCGATGGTTCTTAGACATTTGTTATCAAAATCGGTTGAGCCGTTTTTGAGATATTGAACTTTGAAGTGAAAATGTCGTGGGTTTACCAACTTTTTGTTGGAAGTTAGGTTATAGCCTGATGTAGTAACAAACACACACACACACACACACACACACACTCATAAACTTTCGCATTTATAATATTAGTAGGATTAGTAGGACTAACATCTCATAATTACTAGCTACCTATGAATGAGCGGACATGTCATGTAAATATATGTTGGCTTCTCCGGACATCCGACATCCGGGGAAGTTGGGCCTAAAGTCGTTTATAATCTGTGGTTATTTATTGTACCTATGTTATCCGCCTGGGTCAACATCCGGGTAGCTTTAGAATACGGCAGCTAACCGATGTGGCGACGGCACGGTTGTGTGTATTTTGCTTACTTTATTAACATTATTCCGTACGGCCTTATTTTATGCGGATCTGCTGCAGACATTGAGTAAATTTTTTTATCTTACAAAAGAGAGCAATTAGAGCAATTTATAATTTGAAGACACGTGAATCTTTAAAATCTTTTTTTAAGGAAACAGGTATCCTAACCCTGCTGTCGCTTTATGTTTTTGAAATAATCATAAAGAAGAACATATGTGATTTTCCCACTAACGTCGATAAGCAAGGCTACTAGAAACACAGGGAAGCTTAAAGTTTCATCTTACAGACTGGCTAAAACCAAAAAGTCGTTTCTGGGAAATTGCATACACTTTTATAATAAAATTCGAAAAAATATTATAAATGAAACAGATACAAATTTGAGATCTATTGTCAAGAAGATATTAATATCTAAGGCGTATTATAAAGTTAATGATTATATCATGGACAGGGATATTTGGAAATATTTCCGATCCGCATTAGCGATCCCTTCAAATAGCGAACCTACTGTGTTAAAAACAAAGTTGTGTTAAATACTTGTGATATATAGGTATCATGTTATAATATTGTAAATCTGTTTAAAAAATATACCTCGTTGAGTTTCTTGCCAGATTCTTCTCAACAGAGGTTTTTTCGAACGGGTGGTAAGTAGTTTTTTTTTGACATTCATAAGTGCTTGTTTTAGCCTAAATTAAATAAAGATATTTTGACTTTGACTTTGAAACTGCACAGCTACGCAAAACGTATCCGTAAACGTCCTTAAGTGGATTACGTTAATAATTTATCTGCTAAACCAATTTAAAGTCAAAGTCCAAATATCTTTATTCAAATAAGGCTTTTAACAAGCACTTATGAATGTCAAAAAATAGATACCAACGGTTCAGAAAAACCTCTGTTGAGAAGAATCTGGCAAGAAACTCAACGAGGTATATTTTTTAAACAGATTTACAATATTACTTATTTGGCATAGGTACATAAAATCAACGTAAGTTAGGTCGGTTAAGGATAGGTTGAAACCCTAGGAAGGACATAAGATAGTTTTAATAACGAAAAACGGCATAGTAACGGCATAGTCACGAACAACAACATATGTAGAAGCGCACTAGGCAGGGATGTTCCCAAATTCCCAAGAAATAAAGAGCTAGCCAATTTTTAATACAAAGAACGAAGAAAAACTTAAAAGTACGGACTCAGGCCCTAATCTACGACTTTCATGAGAGGCTATAGCTTCAAGCTTGACCACCTGGATTTTTAGTGGATATCAAATTTCCCATAAATCTGAAATCAAGTAGGGTTTATTTAATAAATTGCCAGCGATAATATCATAGGTAAACGATCCCTATTAATGGGATCCCTTCTGAGGGTCGCCGAAGGATCGACAAGTACCTCGAGGGGATCTGAGAAGTGCCAAAAGAATTAAAGGAAACCCCAATTCAAATCTAAATTATTTAATCGTAAAATATTCCTATAGATATTCCGTCATATGAAGGTTTATCGCCATCATAAACACTGAAGCTAGGCCTACAAGTCAGCCTAGCTGTATGTACACGGTGTTAATTAAATAACTGAAAACCAGAAAGTAATTTGCTCAGAATCGAGAGTAGAATCGATTACACTATGTTTTAAATTAGGTTGTGTTTGTGTTTTAAGATCCTTTTTTTATTGCGCCCAGTCTAAAAGTTACGACTGCAACATGCGCCAATTAAATATTCTTGCGAGGTTGCATACTATTTCGATAATTTAACACTGGCCGTTTTGCTGTAAATGTGTGATTTTCTTCTAAATACGTCAAAGCGCAACTGACAAGTAAAAATTATAAGCGTAGAATTAGAACTGAAGTAGAATTACTGACTAGGCAAAACACACGAATATATTTTAAAATAATGACGTTATTCAAAAATAAATGCAATCAACTGACTTACAATGAAAATTATTTTTGGGTCTGAGGTTTTAGTTATTTAATTAGCACCCACGTCCAACTGAAAGAAAGAAAGAAAGAATGAGACAGCTTGGACTGTAGTCCTGCGCGGGTCCAATTCAGATTTGGAACTTCGCACACCATTCAATTCAAGTTTCCTTCGCCGTATAGTGTTAATCGTCAATTTCAAATGGGTTTTCGCACATAAATTCTAAAAAAACTTCGGGGTGCTAGCCCAGGCTCGGAGGCCTCTGATTGTGAGACCATGGATCAAACGACTAGGCACTATAGCTTGCAAGTTTGAACATACGCGGTTGTTCAAAATCGTGTTCAGATATTTGTGCACAGAACATCAATTTTGGCGTCGTTTATTTTTAACTCATATTTATAGAAAGATTCCGAATCATCGTCAACGGGCTATGAAATCCTATTTTGTTTTATTCGTCATTAGTATACCTAGTGCCATCCACGAAGAAGCGCGATTTTGACAAAATTATAAATTAACGACATTGTAATAAGAACCTCGGCACGCGTCATCGTGAATGACTCTACCTATGGTATTATAATGTATTTTTTTAGGGAAGGTATTTAATATATACCTAGGTAAAACTCCAGGCGATACAACATTTTTTTGTTTTAAACAAAAAAAGCAAGAAAGGGCGCGCGTTAATAGCAGAAAAGATAATGACATGGCAACACAATTTCTGGAAGGAAATAATAAGCCATTACATTTATTATTCTGATTAGAGAAATAGGTAATTTATTCCCCAGGGTCCCGGCCTAAATTCCAGAAATATCTCACACTTTCTTACAAAGTTATCAGGAGCGGTGGACAAAGCAGGAACTATTGGCACAGAATATATAATAGTACTTGTACTAACGTAATAGTGCTATTGTGGCCAGTAGTGAAATTTGCAGGTAGTCCTTGGTAACCTCGGTTGTGATTGAGTGGAGCAACAAGTTTCCATGATGGCTTCGATGATGGAATATGGTTAGCGAAAGCCCATTAGTGGACTGGGGTTTATCGATTTCTAAACTTTACCCGCATCTTTGAACGCGATAAAGTTTCGTGTGCTCTGCCTACCCCATTTGGGAATACAGGCGTGATGTTTGTGTGTGTGTGTTGAACGCGTAAACTATAGACCCGGCACTTGAATTGAAATTTCGGGATTTCACCAAATTCGGCCAAAGCTTTAATGGTGGCATTTCACTTGGCATTGTGTATTCGCGTTGTGCTATTTACATCTCCATCGGTCATGCTAGAAATTAAATATAGTACATCTCTTTCGGACACGCAAATATTTCGGTGAATGTACCAAAGTGAAGTGCTAGCATAAGCAGTACAACCAGAATGTTGATGTCGCTCGGGACTCGTCGGTTTTCTTCGTTTTCCTGAAGAGTCAAATGAGTAAAACAATGAACTAAAATAATTTCCTTGCTCACCGCGACCTTACGATAGCTATCGTAAGGTCGCGGGTGAGCAAGAAATTATTTAGTTCATTGATATGGACCTCCGCAAAGTAACGCCTGATTCAATAAATGAGTAAAACAAGCTATCTTTTGTTCAAGTTCCGGAACATTAGCATATTGTTTAATTGTACACGATAAAATTTAAGAAAACAAAAAAAAATGTTCGTATATTATTACAAGTGGAAAGGAGTTAATGCAGCATATTATGACATAATGTTTGCAAATAAATATAATTCATTTCATAAAAAAAATAGGGTTCGTGGGTGGACCGTATTACTATGACTCCGCTGTCCGTCCGTCTGTCCGTCTGTCACCAGGCTGCATCGATATATATGTACTACAGTACGGTACAATATATGTCAATGCCAAGCTGTAGGCTTGTATCTCATGAACCGTGATAGCTAGAAAGTCGAAATTTTTTACAGATTATATATTTCTGTTGCCGCTATTAAAACAACAAATACTAAAAATAGAATAAAATAAATATTTAAAGGGGCTCCCATAGAACAAACGTGACTTTTTTGCCGTTTTTTGCTCGATATTAATTACGGCAACAGGTAGATGCTTGAAATATTTATAGAACATTTAGCCGTACATTCACTTTAAAAATAAATAATTACTTACATTAAAATAAAATAAGTATTTTAGGGGAGTTACAACAAAGGTGTTTTTTTTTTGCTAATGTCTAATGTTGTATAGATAATGGTACGGAACCCTTCGCGCGCAACACCGACTCGCACTTGGCCGGTTTTATAAATTTTATCTTAAGCGACGATCATGAGCAGATTAGCCGTTACAACGTCCCACCCCACCTTGTTATCATATAGACAAACGAGCAAGCAGGTCACCTGGTAGAAAGAAATCACCGCCGCCCATGGACACCACTAGGGGTATTACAGGTGCATTGCCGGCCCATTGGGATACTTGTAGGCTCGTTTTTGAAGATCCCTAAGTGGTACCGCTCGGGGATTGTTATCACAGATACAGCTGCCTCGCACATGTGGTCGTAAAGGAAGGAGTACTTTCTTCATAAATTATTTATTCAGATCACAATGGAACCCGGAAAATTATCCTACTGAAAGCCTGGAAGCCAATAAATTAATTTATATAAAAAAATGCTGGCATTTGCCTTAGCAACTCCCCATATGAATCTCCTTTTATTGTATGTACACCACACCATACACCGTAGCTAAGCTATCTATATGTAGTATATATTAAGTTATTAATAAGTTCACCAACAATACTTCTTACTCGTAATAATATTTCTGGATAGAATTTGAGGGTATTCACTCACATAAACATAAGTAAGTAATTCCTATTTACTTTTTCCTTGATTTTACTGGGCTGTCAAATATATTGCCCTTCCGGCAAAAACTCAATGTTTTAAAAGGGAACTATATTTTCTGTCACCTAATTTTACTATGTCCTCAAGAAATATATTAGTCATTATATTAATTACTTATATTTAAATTTAAACGATTTATATATCATGGGACACTTGACACCAATTGGCCTAGTCGCAAACTAAGGCGAAGCTGATGGTGATTCAGTTTTAATGACGTTTATTATTTTGTAGCCCAATTACGTAATAAGCCATTATATAATGACGACCGGATGGCCAAGCTTGGAAGCTTGAGGTCCCGGGTTCGAATCCCGGCCGGGGCAGATATTTGTGTGAATAACACGAATGTTTGTTCTCTGGTCTTGGATGTTTAATTTGTATTTAAGTATGTATTTATCTATATAAGTATGTTTATCCGTATATATACTTACGCTTATGTATATACGTTTACTTTTCATTTCGCAAACTCTAAAACTGTAAATATTTCAGGATTTATTTCAGGGGCATCGTGTGGAACCCTTTAGGTTAGGTTAGTTTTATAAAAATCCTGAAATATTTAGTTTCAGAAATATTAAACAGTTGGGAAATGAAAAGTTGCGAAATGAAACAGGTTGCCAAACGTTATTCGTCGAAACATTAGTAAACCGACAAATGTATCTTCTGTATTTATAAAATGTTTTAAATATCTAGATTTTTAGGATTAGAGTAAGTTAGTTTTTAACTCCCGACGCAAAAAGAGGGGTGTTATAAGTTTGACCGCTAGTGTGTGTGCCTGTCTGTGGCACCGTAGCTCTTAAACGGGTGGAACGATGTGAATGCGCGTTTTTAGGGTTCCGGAGCCAAAATGGCAAAAACGGAACGCTTATAGTTTCGCCATGTCTGTCTGTCTGTCTGTCTGTCCGTCCGTCCGCGGCTTTGCTCAGGGACTATAAATGCTAGAAAGCTGTAATTTTGCACGGATATATATGTAATCTATGTCGACAAAATGGTACAATAAAAAACTAAACAAAAATTTCTTTTAGGGTAGGTACCGCCCATAGACGTAAATTGAGGGTGATTTTTTTTCTCATCCAACCCTATAGTGTGGGGTATCGTTGGATAGTCTTTTAAAACCATTAGGGGTTTGCTAAGACAATTTTTCGATTCATTGATTTTTTTGCGAAATATTCAACTTTAAAGAGGAGATGGAGGGACGACTTAGATGCCTATAATGTGGGATGGCGGGAGCTCGCCTTTGATAGGCAAGAGTGGAGCAAGAGAGGAGAGGCCTTTGCCCAGCAGTGGGACACAAAAATAAGCTAACAAAAAAAAAGTGCAAATTTTCATTAAAATCGAGCGTAACTATAATTTTAAATCAGGTTTAGTTTTATTTTTATTACGATTTGTTTTTATTGTATATATTGTGTGTTATTTATTAAATAAATAGTACCTACTTACTGGAAATTGGATGAGTTTGAAATGTTACTGACAATTTGTTGGTATACTTGTATCTAAGAGTCAAAATGGAGTGTTGGCGTGAAGACTTTTCCGGGAACCGGAGTAAACCTTCTTAGTGATTTTCAGCGTAAATCGTATCTTCAAGTTACGAAACCTATTAAGACAAAACGTATATTACGAACTTAATATTCCTGTATGACATGAGCATCTAAGAATATATTTTTCTACGAAGCGGTATTACGCATCATATTCAAACTGCTCGAATGCCAGATGTTGCCTGTAAAAAGTGGATTAGTTTTTCTTTACTTTCATTCATAAACTGAGTTTTCTGATTTGAAACGACAAAGAAGGTACGAAATTATCAACTTTTCTGTATAGGTATTCAAAGTTCGAGATTAACAAGTGAGGCCATATTCCTATGTCAACAAATATAAGTACATTGTGCATTAAGGGGCGTAAGATAGGGATTACTAACGAGGGTCTATTAGAAGCCCGACGCCGGACGTATATATACGTACTCGTAAATCCATAATTACCGCGGGAACAATTGAGGCCATAGTCTTTTAGTATACAGGCATGGAATAACATCATTGACGAGCAAGTGTGATGAAAAAGTTAGTTCTTTGTGACATGTAGGTACGAGTACGAATGAAACAGAGTGATTTTCTGCGATTTATTAATTTTCGATTTTTTTCCTTTACTTGTGTTGTGAAGCCTTCTTTATGACAAATGTTATAATTTATATTAACGAGAAGTACCCTGCAGGTTTCGATTGACAGTTTATATTTTAAACTGAAGTTTATTTTAAAATATATACCTGTAAATATATAATTGTCAATAAAATAATAAAAGGCTAGTAAAATTGATATGATAGCTAAAATAGTTGAATGTTTGTAGTTTGTAATTATATATTACAATTTGACATTTTAATAATAGTAGGGGAGCCCATGATGCTATGCTAATATATTAGTGGGGATTAATGCTATTTTGTTAAACGCTGAATGTAAAGGTTCCCACGATACAGGCTAGACCTAGTGTAGGAACCACCGGCACACCAACTATCATTGTAACCTCAATGTTGAAACTTGTAAGAAACCTCTACTATAACTATGATATATTATTGTTTTAATAAATATTCAATTATTAGATATTGTAGATTAGTTGATAGGAAAAATAAAGTACCTACCTATATTATGTTATGATTGACTTTATTATAGTTTATTTATTTATTTATATATTGCTGCTTATCCCACTGCCTATATTTAATTTAGACGTGTATTATTTGTACGATATATATGAATGTGTAGATCTATTTTTGTTGAGTTTTAATATTCTGATCTATGGTTGATGTACCACCTGCTGTAAACTAGTCCTTCCCTCTTTCTGTAAAAAAGGTCACCTGGAAGAGCTCGCGATAAGGCCGCCTATTGCTTACCTTGCAATTTTTTCCCTGTGTACTTGTTTTCTGTATCGCTTACTATTTCTGGTGTGCAATAAAGAGTCATTGTATTGTATGTTTTCCGTTGTGGAGTAAGTGACTACGGATTTTAAATCTGTAAAAAAAATACATGGAAATACTTCAGCGTATCAGATATTGTATTTTAGATGCCCCAACGTGTTTGTAATGCACCGAAAGTATTTATTTGCTGACGCGTGGTGGGAGTGGCCATTCGGAAGAGTAGAAAATAAAAAGAATAAAAATAAAGTCAGATATACAAAGGTTAAATGAACCCTAAAAATGCTGCCGTCAAAGGACTGACATTCGGACACTTCCGAATGTCAGTCCTTTGACGGCTTTGCGTCACTACGCAAGCTCTGCTCTGACTTATATATAATGGTTGAGGTACTCAACAGGATGCTAGCATCCTTCCTTATGTTAATCTGACACGCTCGAGTAAATCCCAAAATCCCCTCTTTGGCTCCCCTACTATAACCTACAAAACGTTTCTTTCACATTCCATGCTAGCATCAAGGCAATTAATCAGACGTGTAATATCTTCAGCGTCATAAAACAAACTGTTCTTATCGTCATTCATTGATCTAATACCGTCTGGATTCAATATTCCGTACCGCACCGAGAAAAAATAACACTTCTTTATCTTTAAATAGTATAAAATAAAGTCACTTCGCGCTATCTGTACGCTTAGATCTTTTAAACTAAGAGACAGATTTAAATGTTTTGTTCACCACCAGTAACGCGCGGAAGTATTAATTTTGGTAAATGAAACTAAAAATGTTTAGTACTTTTGATTAGAGATCTAATGTATGTTATAGGCGTTATTTAATTATGTTTGGATTTTTGAGTTGAAATTTAGCTACTTTTTGTAAGTAATCGAATAGATTCGAAATTTGGTACGAGTAGATAAGTATATTTTTATATTATAGTTCAGTTTCAAGCAAAGTTTACACAAAAGCCAGAATGTACTCCTCTTCCTCCTTGACTTAACACTGTTCTGTGTATGCAAGGTGTTAATTAAATAACTGAAACCTCAGACACTCAACCTGCCGTGCTCAAGCTAAAAGGCGTCTAAGTGACAAAATCAAGTTTTGAGATAAAGTCGGAAAACCCGGTGATTATTAAAAATCGATGCTAGTTTATATCTATAATTCATGAATTTAACTAGCATCTATAATTTATTTAAACTTGCATCGATTCAAAAAAAACACCGCATTTTTCATCTCCTACATCCTCCATTCGATACCATCCCATCTTCAAATTTGATTTTGTCACTTAGCCGCCTTTTAGCTTGAGGGCGGCAGCAACAGCCAATATTGCTTATTTTAAATTAGTTTAAGATTTGCATTTATTTTCAAAATATCTCAATAAGTACAAAAATATTTGTATTTAGGGAGCGCTCGATTTTAATGATTATTTGCATTTTAAAGTTGAATATTTCGCAAACAGATCACTGCATCGAAAAATCGATCGTCTTCACAACCCAATGATTTGAGAAGAACTATCTAATGATACCCTATCTATACTATAGGGCAAAACGAGAAAAAAAAACCCTCTTTACGTCTGTGGAAAGTACCCTAAAATATTTGTTTTCCATTATTTTTTTACCTTTTAGACGGCATACTTGGGACATATTGTATATATCCATGCAAAATTACAGCTTTCTAGCACTAATAGGTAGTTTGTAAATAATATTAAAAATATTACATTTCGTTGTATGTGTTAGAAATGGAACGCAATTTTAGTTTTTTTCCTCGCCGCACGCTCAGTGGCGCCTCTCTCTCTGCTTTTTCGCTCGCGGCTTCACCGCATGCCTTATTTTTGTGATCCAACTTATTATTACTAATTAAACAAGTAAAGTGCTTTCTGTATTTCATTTACTCTGCTTAAAAACCTACATGGTAGCAGAGCGTGGTTGTGCAGTGACGAAATATCAGGAACATTGAACATTGAAATTTCTCCGTCGTTGTGTTAAAGTGTGAAGTGAACTTTGAGGTTAGGAAAAAAAACTTTCATCATGGCGAACAATGTGTTTAGTCTCGAAAAACTTAGCGGCCGTGAAAACTTTGCCACCTGGAAGTTTTGTGTCAAAACGTATCTTGAGCACGAAAATTTATGGGAATGCGTGCAGCCCGCGGAAGGAAAAAAAATCGACCCGGCGAAAGATATCAAAGCCAAATCCAAGTTGATTTTGCTGATAAACCCACAACATTACGTCCATGTGCAAGACTGCAAAACCGCTTTAGAAGTCTGGAATAATTTACACAAAGCTTTCGACGATAATGGTCTCACGAGAAAAGTCGGTTTATTAAAGGAATTGATCAACACTTCATTGGAGTCTAGCAATGGCATTGAAGATTATGTCAGTCGGATTATGAACGCCGCTCACAAGCTTCGAAACATAAACTTCCAAGTGGATGACGAGTGGCTGGGGACATTGATGTTGGCTGGACTCCCCGACCTTTACAAGCCAATGATCATGGGGCTTGAGAACTCCGGAGCTACAATCAGCGCAGATCTGATCAAGACAAAATTACTGCAAGAAATTGAAACACCAGATAAAAACACTGCATTGTTCTCAAATTCAAGAAAAATCAAGTCGAGGCCACCTGTCAAAGCAAAGGGCCCCCGTTGTTTTAGCTGCAATGGCTATGGCCATCTAGCAAAATACTGTCGAAACACAACTAAGAAAATGCATAAAAAGGAGGATCACAAAACAGAAAATTCAAGTTTTGCTGCAGCTTTTTCAGCAACCAGTGAAGAAAGTAAAAAGTTATGGTACATTGACTCAGGTGCATCTATGCATATGTGCAGTAACAAGGAATTGATGTACAATGTCCGTGAGCCATCAGTTAAAACTATCACAGTGGCGAACAGAGAGCCTTTGCCTGTAATGGGCGCTGGAGAAATTAATGTCAAGATTTCACAAGGAGGAGTAATTCAGTTAAGAAATGTGCTCTATGTGCCCGGACTGGCCGCAAACTTAATATCAGTCAGCACTATCACAAAAGGTGGATACAGAGTCACATTCAATCAGAAAGGGTGCAATGTCAGTGATGTTAATGGGCAAAATATATGTTCAGCTACATTATCAAACAAGTTATATGCTCTGGACATGCACCCCAAGGAAGAAATTGCTCACATAGCCTCTTGTAAAGTGAAATCCAGTGACTTAAATCTGTGGCACCTTCGGATGGCACATCTAAATATTTCAGATCTGCAGAAACTACCTAACTGTGTCAAGGGTGTCACACTGGAGCAAGATGGTCAGAAGGTGATGCAATGCTCAGCCTGTCAAGAAGGGAAGCAGGCCAGACTGCCGTTCAAAAATGTTGGATCCAGAGCTACAAGACCACTAGAGCTGATTCACTCCGACTTGTGTGGACCGATGGAAAGTACATCATATGGAGGTATGAGATACTTTATTTCATTCATTGATGATTATACCAGGATGGTACATGTGTATTTCACAAAAGACAAGCTAAGTATTTTGGATATATTTAAAGATTTTAAAACGAAAGTGGAAAATCAACTCGATTGCAAAATTAAAACAATAAGAACTGACAATGGGATGGAGTATTGCAACACTAATTTTGAGCGATTCTTAGCTAATTGTGGAATAACACATCAGACCTCAAATCCATATTCACCCCAGCAGTCGGGAGTCGCTGAGAGAATGAACCGCACCCTGGTAGAGAAGGCCAGGTGCATGATGTACAATGCTGATCTACCAAAACCCATATGGGCTGAAGCTATCGCCACAGCCGCATATATAGTTAATAGGTCGCCGACAAAGTCTCTGGAAGAAATGACGCCATACGAGATGTGGACAGGTCGCAAACCATTACTGTCTCATATGAGAATATTTGGTTCCGAAGTTATGGTGCATATCCCTAAGGAACGCAGACAGAAGTGGGACAAAAAGTCTGAGAAGATGATCTTTGTAGGATACTGCGACAATACTAAGGGATACCGTGTAATGCACCCTAAAACACATCAGGTCATCAAAAGTAGAGATGTTGTATTTTTTGAAAAAATACCTCAATGTGAATATGTTACTCCAGTGAACACATCTGCAGAGACTCAGTCTGAGGTATCAGAGAAGTCAGAAGACAGCAGCAGCATAGAAGAAAAGGGTGAAAAACACATGGAAGAGTCCGTCATCACTCCTCAGCCTCAGACGCAGGAAGGAGCCGGCAGTGAAACCTCTAGTGAATATGAAACTGATGATCCTGATGATAGTTACTACCTCAGTAGAACAATCTCACCTCAAGATAGTAGTACCTACCGCACAAAACTGAGACCTCGTGATAGAGACGGTAAAGCCAAAAAGAGCCTGTTTTGTCTGTATACCAGCTCTTCTGATCCACAGACAGTAGAGGAAGCACTGTCATCCTCAGACGCCAAAGAGTGGAAAAGGGCAATGGATGAAGAGTTTGATTCCCTGATGAAGAATGACACATGGGAACTTGTGGATCTTCCCTCGGGGAAAAAGGCACTACCTAATAAATGGGTTTTTAAAGCAAAGACAGATCAACAAGGCAAAATTGTTCGGTACAAGGCCAGACTTGTCATCAAGGGTTATGCACAAAAGAAGGGAATAGATTATCAGGAGGTCTATTCACCAGTCGTAAGGTACACTTCAATACGCTACTTATTTGCTTTAGCCGCCCAGCATAACTTTCGCATTGAACAAATGGATGCCGTTTCAGCCTTTTTACAAGGCATAATAGACACAGACATATACATGCTCCAGCCTGAGATGTATGAAGAGGGCTCAAAGGTATGCCACCTACAGAAGTCTATTTACGGCCTCAAACAAGCAAGCCGACTGTGGAACATGAAGCTAAGTAATGTTTTTAAGGAAATGGGAATACAGCAATCAAAAACCGACCCTTGCATTTATTATAATATTGAGAAGGGGATTTTCATTGCGGTTTGGGTTGATGATGTCATTTTATTTACATCACAGCAAGTGGATATAAATGAACTCAAAGAAAATTTTAAATTACAACTAAACATGAAGGATCTTGGAGAGGCAAGTCAATGTGTCGGTTTAAATATAACTAGATCCCAGAATATGATTATGCTAGATCAAGAAAAATATATAAAGGAAATATTGTCAAGATTCAACATGTCAGATTGCAAGACTGTCAAGACACCAGTAGAAGTTGGACTTAAATTTTGTGACAATACAGAAGAAGACATATTTGACTGCCCATATCAGCAAGCGATTGGAAGCCTTTTATATGTGGCACAAGGTACCAGACCGGACATATCATATGTTGTCAATGCTCTGAGTAGATATAACAAAGAACCTAAGTCCGAACATTGGGCTGCTGTCAAAAGGGTATTGAGGTACCTCCAGGGTACCAAAGAATATAAATTAACATACACCAAGAGTGGTAAATGCGAGATCACTGGGTACTGTGACGCAGACTGGGCCAGCGACGTGCGCGACCGGAAGTCGTGCACGGGATATATTTTTATGTTACAGGGAGGTGCAATCTCCTGGTGTTCCCGCAAACAGCAGACCGTGGCCTTGTCGACCGCCGAGGCCGAGTACATGGCCATGGGCAGTGCGGCGCAGGAGGCGCTATGGCTGCGGCAGCTGCAGGACGAGCTCGGCCAGGGCGCCGACACACTCCTAGTCTACAGCGACAACCAGAGTGCTATTAAGCTAACCGCGAATGACTGCTATCTGCCTAGGTCGAAACACATCGACATAAGGTTTCATTTTCTGAAAGACCATGTCAATAACAATAATTTAAAGTTTTGCTATGTAAGGGGCACTGAAAATATTTCTGATATTTTAACTAAAGGCACTACAGCTGATAAGCATGTTTATTGTGTAACTAATATGGGTTTGCGTTCTGGGGAGGGTGTTAGAAATGGAACGCAATTTTAGTTTTTTTCCTCGCCGCACGCTCAGTGGCGCCTCTCTCTCTGCTTTTTCGCTCGCGGCTTCACCGCATGCCTTATTTTTGTGATCCAACTTATTATTACTAATTAAACAAGTAAAGTGCTTTCTGTATTTCATTTACTCTGCTTAAAAACCTACAATATGGGTATTTAATTTTCCATTTTATTTAATTTTAATTAAATGTTTGTCGTTGTATCGGCATGCACATTAAATATATGAGGGGGCTGCTAGAACGATTTTTCGATTCAGAGATTTGTTTGCAAAATATTCAATTTTAATGTGTACATTTTCATTAAAATCGAGCGTCCCCCTCCCCCGCTATAAAATATAAATCGGTGGGTGGAAAAATTTGAAAAATTCAGGATGGTAAAGTATATCAAACTTACAAGGAAAACTATAATGGTTAAGTTTTCTTGAAAAAATGTTGAAACGCAAATATTTTAACAACTACAATTTGGTCCTAATGGTAGTTGTGGCCTCGAATTTTTCGCCGATAAAAGGCACAATGTAGCTTATGGCCCTTTAAAACTTATATAGTCCGACGAAAAAGGATTTAAAGGACAAAATCTATCTATAATGTATCATTAAGAACATAAAATTTATTTTAACAGAACCCTAGAACCCTAATACACATTATTTAATTGCAAAATTATCAATTCGCTACTTATATTTTGAAAGAAACACAAAAATGCTTCTCCTGAAAAGTGAGCATTTTGTAATTGTGGCTCTTATCGTAGGATACGACGATTTGTAGATGTATTTTTGTTGCGTTTTAATTTTCTGATCTACTTTTGATGCACCACTTGTTGTAAACTAGTCCTTCCTTTCTGTAAAAAAGGTTGCCTGGAAGAGATCGCTCTTACGCGATAAGGCCGCCTGTTGCTTACCTTGTAATTTTCTCTCTGTGTATCTGTTTTCTGTATCGCTTACTATGTCTGGTATACAGTATAAAGTGTCTTTCTATTGTATTGTATCATCCCAACCTACCTATATACGTCCCACTGCTGGGCACAGGCCTCCTCTCAGTACAAGAGGACAATCGATCATTACATTAGGACAAACAACTTCAGGCGATACGACGCCTTGCCATTGCCATACCTAATATATCTAAATCCGAGATCCTTGAACTCGTTTTTCTCTTTGGCGGTAAGATAGGTATTCAGTGGGTAATAGTCGTCTATGCGATCTATCTTCTTTTGTGTCTGTTCGTCTATCTCTTGGTTACCTTGCCGTCTACTATTTTTATTCATTATCCGACTTCTGAACCTAAAATAAAATGTTAATTGTGTTAGTCAAGTCCCGTTGTATAAGTGAGAACAGTGACAGTAACAGAGTTAAATTTGGAAAACGGTTTCATCATCATCATCATCATCTCAGCCGTAGGACGTCCACTGTTGGACATAGGCCTCCCCCATAGACCTCCAGTTGCTTCGGTTGGCAGCGGCCTGCATCCACCGTGAACCTGCGGCTTTAACCAGGTCATCCGTCCATCTTGTTGGTGGACGTCCTACGCTGCGCTTGCCGATCCGCGGCCTCCACTCGAGAACCTTTCGGCCCCAACGGCCATCCGTTCTCCGTGCTATATGGCCCGCCCATGTTGGAAAACGGTTTAAGAAAAGCTAAAAGAATTTTAAGTAAAAATGGTCATTTGAGTGTGTTACTTAACGTTTAAGGAGCGGCGGGTACAGAAAAACCTTACGGCGCGTTTTAATGGTGGGAGGGAGGGTATTAAAATCTTTGAAAATTGCGTTATGTAATCTTGCCGAACCGCTGACGCATGTGGCTTTATCTACACCCATATAGTAAATCCTCAAATTATGCGTTCAAAAACCATAGGTAATGACCAGCATTACGACATTGGATTCTATTATAAACACGGCTGTATCGTAATTGTCATTACGATCAGCTCGTGGGGCAGACATACCTACCTAGTAAGAGTTAATGCAGGTCATTCTCAATAGTTCTTGAACACATGATAGAGGATTTAATATATGGGTATAGATAAAATATTGTATGCAACTGTACGTATGAATATGTAACCCTCGTGTTTTAAGGACCCCTATTACGATACGGTTGCATAAAATACTATAATACGAGAGAGAGAATGGTACGATACGTAATTTTGAACATGAAACTACCGTGAGACTCACTCATATTAAATATAATGACCCGGATAACTCACGTCTTAAATCGAGTTTAGCTCGACATGTTTCGGGCTAATCCGTAGCCCTTCGTCTTCGGAGCAATGCGCTGCTGTGTGTGTGTGCTGGAGTGCGCGTGTTGCGGCAGCCGCTGAGTCGCGTTGCTCCGAAGACGAAGGGCTACGGATTAGCCCGAAACCTGTCGAGCTAAACTCGATTTAAGACGTGAGTTATCCGGGTATCCGGGGGGGGTATATTTAATATAGGTACGATACGAACTTCGATTTTCGAATTTCGTAGTAGCCCCCTGAATAAAAAACACATGAAATGTAATACTGTTGTAACTTAAAATTTGGCGCTGTTTTGCTGGGGCTTTTGAGTTAAATATCGATACATTGGGGCTCAAAGGGCGTAAAGGACATTTGGGCGTAAAAGCACTCTCTAAGGCATCTTATACAGTTTTTTTTTCTCTGTCGATCTGTATAATCCACGAAAGGAAATTCGTTCATAAATGTCCTTTACGACCTGTGTTGTTTTAGTCCCTAAACACAGTTATTTTCAAAATTTTAGGATATAAAGAACAAAAAATTACTTTGTATAATCATCAACGCAGTAAACATAAAGTATGTTAAAAAACACCGGTATTAAAGCGACCCATAATTTCTACACTCCCTTTATTGCCTCGAAAAAAATTTAAGACATACGGCGTAAAAGCTGTAATTTATTCAAGTCTCCTTTACGAACACCAAATATTTTAACGTTTATTTTGATTTCTTATGACCGCAGCCTAATATAATCAAAAGTATGGAATAATACGATTTTTTTACTCTTTGAAACGGCATAAGTATTGCAATTAGTAGAAGTTGAAATTTCCTATACGACCCATTGAAAGCAAAATTTGTGATAATGGGATTTACACCCTTGTGAACCAAAAGTTTACTAAGTCTTAAAGTATATCTAATTTAATCCTTGTGTTTTCACCCGGACGTATAGCGCACGTATCTTTGTAACCATACAGTTTGCATCCAATTGGAGTATGTTAACAAAAACTACAAGAAATTCCAAGCTTTTCGTCAATAGAAGACTTTTATGTAACATTAGAAACAACAAAACTATATATAGAAACTAGATAGATTGAAGAAACTGTGGAAGTAGGTAATCTTATTCTTTTTATTTTTTATTTATTATGTATTGTTTATTCATAATTTTTGTTGTTTATTAAGTGTTTTTATTTATATGTTACATAGCTATTCTTGTCTTCTCACTGTGCATAAATTACTGTTCGCCTATTTTTAAGTTTTCCTTTCCTGTTTAGGTTAGCTTGAAAAGAACCCGTTTAGGGATAAGTTCGCCTTTGTACTCTTTTGTTTTGTTGTTTTCTTTTTGTATTATTTTGTGTTTTATGTACAATAAAGTATTTACATACATACATACCTACATTTTTTTTTTCCAGTTGTTTGCTTCTGAAAAGTTGTGTTTTGTGCTTTACGCCCTTTGAGCCCCAAGGTATCGCTATTATACCAGCCATCAGACCCCACATATCGCGAATGTGCCATTGATTTTGATCATCTCATACCTTTCGGGGCTTGTCGGATTCTTGGTTGTTTTCACAGTGTTTAAACCAAACATTTCTTGCAATTGACGCTTCAATTTTTTCTCGTAGTAGGCCAGAATCTGAACTCTTACGTCAGCTAACTCGTGCCGTAAGTCTTTTGCCTAGGAAAAAGCATAAAAAAGTTAAGTAAGTTTTCGTAGCGCAAACTTTGGGTTATCGTTGATACTTGCAGGTGGTAGGACCTTGTGCAAGGTCCGCCCGGATTGCTAGCACCATCTTGCTCGCTAATCCTGCCGTGAAGCAGCAGTGCTTGCACTGTTGTGTTTCGGCATGGAGAGTAAGACAGCCGGTGAAATAACTGGCACTTGAGGTATTACATCTTAGGCCTCTAGGTTGGCAACGCATCTGCAATACCCTGGTGTTGCAGTTGTCTATGGGCGGTGGTGATCTCTTACCATCAGGAGACCCACTTGCTCGTTTGCCATCCAGTCGAATAAAAAAAAAAAAAAAAAAAAAAAAAAACTTGGTTATTCGGTGATAAGCTTTTTGCTGACTTTGTACTTGCTTGCTGTACTTTTTTGGGTTCCGTACCCAAAGGGTGCCAACGGAACCCTATTACTGGGACTGCGCTGTCTGTCTGTCTGTCCGTCCGTCTGTCACAGGGCTCTATCTCTTGAGCCGTAATAGAAACACTTGAAATTTTCACAGATTAGGTAAAATTGGGTTAGGTATAGCTAGTTTTAAAGATTGTAAGTAAATACGCTGCCGTGGTGGCCTAGTGGTTTGACCTATCGTTTCTCAAACAGAGGGTTGTGGGTTCAAACCCCGGCTCGCACCTTTGAGTTTTCCAAATTCATGTGCGGAATTACATTTGAAATTTACCTACCACGAGCTTTGCGGTGAAGGAAAACATCGTGAGGAAACCTGCACAAACCTGCGAAGCCTGGTGCGTGTGAAGTTCCCAATCCGCACTGGGCGCGCGTGGGAACTATAGCCCAAGCCCTCTTGTTCTGAGAGGAGGCCTGTGCCCAGCAGTGGGACGTATATAGGCTGAGATGATGATGAAGTAAATACGCTGGCTGACTAGAAACCTCTTTAGTCTGAAACGACGTACCTACTAACTTTTTAAAACTAAAGTCATAGCTTCCTTGGGGAGAAAAACTATAAGTAAATCCATAACTCCCGCGGGAACAATTGAGGCCATTCTCCTTTAGTATACACGCATGGAATAACATCATTGACAAGCAAGTGTGATGAAAATGTAATTAACCCCCGACGCAAAAAGACGCTCTGTGTGTCTGTCTGTGGCACCATAGCTCTTAAACGGGTAGACCAATTTGAATGCGGCCTTTTTTATTTGAAAATAGGTTTTCTAGCAATGGTTTTAGACATGTTTCATCAAAATCGGTTTAGCCGTTTTTGAGATATTGAACTTTAAAGTGACAAAGGGTTTCCAAGTTTTTGTTGGTTATTTAATTATTAAAATGTAGCCGCGCCAGCTAGCGTCGTCTCTAATGGTTGATCGTAGGTGTACTGTTCTTGGTTAGTCATTTTATGAGTAGGTCATGTTCTAGGTTAGTCAGTTTATAAGTAGTTCATGTTTTAGGTCAGTACCTACTTTTCTTGGTAGGTCATTTTCTAGGTTAGTCATTTTATGAATAGGTCATGTTCTAAGTTAGTCATTTTATGAATAGGTCATGTTCTAGGTAAGTCATTTTATGAGTAGGTCATGTTCTAGGTTAGTCAGTTTATAAGTAGGTCATGTTCTAGGTAAGTCATTTTCTTTGTAGGTCATGTTCTAGGTAAGTCATTTTCTTGGTAGGTCATTCTAGAAAAGTGATTTTCTCACCTTTTTATACAATATTTTAATATAGTCGGCGGATTTCCTAAATTTTGCAAGTACTCCAGCCAGGTTATCTCCGTACAACTGATATGCTTCTAGCTCGACATCATATTTCTTGCTTTCTACGAGGCTTGTGACACCTAAAAACGGTACAAATGTGGTTAGTAAAGTGTTTTTCTTCCAACTATGCTTTAATTTCATCATAACCGCACTAAATACCCAGCACAAAGCGGGACTTTTCTGCTCTAGAGCAGAAAAAATGTATGAAAATCCTTTATTGCATTGTTTTAGATTTTTTTTTTAATTGCACCACCAAAGAGTTAACACAAGTATTTTTGCTATAAAATAAAAATCTAGTGTTTGGTTCCTCAACCTGACGGTCTTATGACATTTGACAGATTGCGTACAAAAAATTGTTGCTACCAATCCTACCAAAAACAGTAAGTAGCCAAGTAGCCGTATATTTGAAAAACTTCGTGCCCATCCGAATTTGACAGATCGCAGGTAAAAATATCTGCTACTGGCTACTAACTCTGCCAAAAAAAGTAAGAAATTAAAAAAAAACTAATTAGCGGGAACCTTGCGAATTTTCCGAGGACATTTTTTGAGAGTGCGAATGTAAACTTTCAAAAATGGAATCATCGAGTGCTAGTGACATTTCTTTCCTATTAATTGTTTAGCATGAGTTATTTTTCGTCTTCTATTCCTGTAATAGTTGAAAGAAAAGCAGATTATGCACCTCGCATTAAGTAATTTATATTGCCCTAGTGCTTTTTAAAGCCCTCGCTAACGCTCGGGCTCCAAATCGGCACTCGGTGCAATAATAAATAATTTTGTGCTTGGTGCAACAATCTACTATTTTTATTCGCCAGGATGGGAAACGAGCAAGTGGGTCTATTTATGTAATCATCATCATCCAAGCCTATATACCTACGTTAAAATGGAGCGTCTATGTATGGAGAATAACCTAACCAAAAATAAGTTGGAAAACCCCCGACTTTGTCACTTAAAAGTTCAATATCTCATAAACGGCTGAACCAATTTTGATAAAACATATCTAAGTACCATCGCTAGAAAACCTGCTTCCAAAATAAAAAACCGCATTCAAATCTGTCCACCCGTTTAAGAGCTACGGTGCCACAGACAGACAGACAGACAGACACACAGACACACATAGCGGTCAAACTTATAACACCCCTCTTTTTGCGTCAGGGGTTAAAAAAAAGTTGTTTAATCGTCTCGAATATCACTAAAAACTTGCATATGCACTAGTTTCTTGCATAAATATTTTTATATTATTTATTTCGACATATGTTTAAGCCCTCTACCTTTTACCTCGAAGATTTTGATTCTTGTATCATCCCGCCTATACACGTCCCTCTGCTGGGCACAGGCCTCCTCTCAGAACAAGAGGGCTTGGGCATAGTTCCCACGCGGGCCCAGTGCGGATTGGGAACTTAACACGCACCATTGAATTGCTTCGCAGGTTTGTGCAGGTTTCCTCACGATGTTTTCCTTCACCGTAAAGCTCGTGGTAAATTTCAAATGTCCGCACATGAATTCCGAAAATCTCGGAGGTGGGAGCCGGGGTTTGAACCCAGGATACTGTGCTTGAGAGGCGATAGGCCAAACCACTCGGCCGCCGCGGCTTTCTTGTATGATTCTCGTATGAAAACTTCTTATACTATTTTATATTAACTTTTTATATTATTTTGTACAATTATGATTACATACCTACATAAAAAAGAACTAATATTTTATGCTGAAAAGTGACGGGACATCATTTTCAATCAAAAATTGTATCAATACATACATAATTTATTGAATCAGGCGTTACTTTGCGGAGGTCCATATCAATATGGTAGCATGGTGTACGGTTGTGTCACTCTGAAGATGAGCTCTGGTTGAGTTCGAAACGCGTCAGTGTAGTGTGGTGGTGGTGATAGATGGGTTTGTGTGATTTGTGTGTGTTCTTACAGTGTGGAGGTGAGGAACTGCATGAACACGCATATTTTGCATAAGCTTAGCTATCGTAAGGTCGCGGGTGAGCAAGGAAATTCTTTTAGTTCATCAATACATACAGTTTCGTGTTACAAGTCACATATTTAGACATAGATAAACGAAAATTGGTGGTATTGGTAGTTTTGGCAGTCTATTTAATTTCAAATTGAGTACATTTAGGGGCTGTTTCACCATCCATTGATTAGTGTTAACTGGCGGTGTGTTGCCGTCTCTATTTGTTTTGTTCAAATCACAGGCATCACACCTAACCGCCAGTTAACACTGATCAATGGATGGTGAAACAGCCCCTTAATGTTGTTATTCTGTCCTGTATGTAACACAGGAGACATTAGTGATACACTTTATTAGAAATTGTTTGCAATTTATACTATACGCAGTCAGCATGCTTAGGAGAGCCATGAAGGAATTGCCTTAAAACTATCACAAATTTTACTGGATTTGTACCCCATAAATAATAAATATCAAAATAAATATAATCGGACACTTGACACCTACTTAACCTAGTCCCAAACTAAGCAAAGCTTGTACTATGGATACTAGGCAACGGATAAACATACTTATATATTAAACATCCGAGATCCGAGAACAAACATTCTTATTATTCATACTAAAGAGATATCCTCTCTTTAGGCCTCCAACAAGATGGAGCGACGACCTGGTTAAAATCGCGGGATCGCGGTGGATCCGAAAAGCACAAGGCCGGTCTGAGTGGAGAGCTTTGGGGAGGCCTATGTCCAGCAGTGGACGTCTTTCGGCTGACACTATGATGATGATGATACAAATATCTGCCCCGGCCGGGAATCGAACCCGGGACCTCAAGCTCGTAGTCAGATTCTCTAACTACTTGGCCATCGTCGTCGGTGATGACGCAGTGGCGTGTTTTTAACTTTTTTTTTGATTTGTCATCTTTCCTGATGTTCAAAATAACTTACCGAATATGAAACAGAGTAGTAGAAATTGGAAGAACATTATTTCTTTCAAGTCATGTTTTCGTTTATTGACGTTATGCAATTTGGTTTTATTGGAGGCTTCAAGTTTTATTACTTTCAGTTGTAAATATAATAGAAATGCTTTATTTTTATAAATATGGTGTACTTCAATATCCCATTGTTTTGTATATTCGGTGAGAATTTATTTATTTACTAGGGTTCGCACGCAATTCCAAAAAATTACATCGCTGTCTTTATTGACGTTGTATTACATATATGAAGCGGATGAGATTGCCAGATTGTATGCCATCTCGTAGGAATATTGGGATAAAAAGTATCTTCGTACCTACCAAATTTCATCCAAATCCGTCCAGTCGTTTTAACGTGAAGGAAGAAGTAACACACATAAATACTCACAAATTTTAACATTTTTAAAATATTTTTTTTTATTCGTCTGGATGGCAAACGAACAAGTGATGGTAAGAGATCACCACTGCTGCTTCACGGCAGGATTAGCGAGCAAGATGGTGCTAGCAATCCGGGCGGACCTTGCACAAGGTCCTACCATGCAAATTTAAGAAGTAGGGTTGATATATCCCTCCGCAAAGTAACGCTTGATTCAATAAATTATTTATTTCCTATTGTTTTTAGCTTTCTTAAGTGTCGTAGAGAACAAGAAGTATGACGTCGAAGTGGAAGCTCAGAAATTGTATGGACAGAACCTAGCCCTGGTTCTTGCAAGGTTCAGAAAAACCGCTGATTATTTGAAAATATTAACAGATAAGGTAAGAAAACCGGCCAAGAGCGTGTCGGACACGCCCGAAATAGGGTTTCGTAGCCATTACGAAAAAAATAAGTTATAATTTTCTAAGGATTTCGTATTTTATACGGAGTCTTAAAAGTTTAGGTATATTTTATACCTTAGGCTGCTATTTACTCTTAAACTACTAATAATTCTCAAGCAAACTTAGCCGTTATAGTTTTCCTAGAAAGTTTGATATACTACTACCATCCTGATTTTTTTCAAATTTTAGAGAGGTTTAGATTTTAGAGGGGGGGACGCTCGCTCCAACGAAACCAATTTCGGAAGAAGAAATATTATTCTGATTTAGAAACTGGTCCTTTTATGAAGTGCGAAATTCGAACTTCGTGTCTTCCCTCTCGCTGGCGCTTATATTATTTAAAACGAGAGTGAGAGGGACGGTATTCGATACGAACTTCGATTTTCGAATGTCGTTGTAGCCCTGCTGGTATCAAATCTTGGGTTAGAAGGCGGCCGAAAGGGCTTAAGAAGTCATAGGGTCATAGGTTTAAAAAACTAGCCTATCAGTATCGAAAATACAAACTGAAACATAGATGCACAGAAAAGCCAGAAAAAGAAACCAGCGCTGGGACTCGAACTCAGGTCATCGGCATTCCGTGCCGCGTGCTATACCTGTACACCACCACTGGACAGGAGTGCAGACATAAATTTCTCCTATGCACCACACATCTCAGCTAGTTTGTTTTCTTATTTAGTCACTTAAGCAGCGACACTGGCGACATCTATGTTGTAGCCCTCATCGAGAAACTTTCAACCCTCCATTGGAACTAACCGCTCACCCGGACAAGAGATGTCGCTATAAATCAATCAAATTAAGATTGGTTTTTGGAGTATTTTAGTAACAAAATTTGGGGTTGAAATAAAAAATACAAAAGGCTCCAAAAACCAATCTTGAGCCTATCAGTCTCTCAAAGGGCCGGCAACGCACCTGTGATACCCCTCGTGTTGACAGGTGTCCATGGGCAGCGGTGATTGCTTCCGATCAGGTGACACGCATGCTCGTTTGCCCTTCTTATAAAAAAAAATCAAACCACTAACCCACCACGGCTTCCATTTTTGGTTATTTAAGGCTAAAGACTTGAACACAGAACTGCTGGAGGTCGCTGGACAAATATGGAACTATTACGTGGTCAAGATGAGGGATGAAATAAAAGAGTCTGTTGGATTAAACACAGTCAGCACCACGGATGAGCCCACTAGCCCTGGAAGGTAGGTTATAAAAAGAAAGAGGGGTAAAGTAAAAGAAAGAAAAAAAGAAAGAAAAACAGTTATTCGTGACATTTACAAAGCAGATAAAAAGAAACAAGGAAAATGAGACAAATTTTGGCACGTAATTGTTGGGACCATACTCAATTATTGATATAGAAAAGTGGCAGCAACGAACAACAACACGCCTATCGCGCGAAGCGTGTTGTTGTTGCATTCTCGCGCCATACAACAATTTCAATTCTCGTCTCACCCCTCCTCGTCTCTCTCGTCACACACACACACACACACACACACACACACACACACACACACACACACACACACACACACACGCACACACACACAGCAAACATACACACATAGTATAAACGTTAGTTTTACTTTTTTGCCGGTTGTTTTGTGTCAATTTTGTATTTTTTTATTTTTTTTATTATTATTATTATTATTTTCCTGCATGTTGTCGCTTAATTCTAAAGCTATACAAATCTGTTATTCGCACTCGCAGACGTCCAAGATACAGGCTCAGCCTAGTTTGGAGTCTGATAGATATGTTCTGTATTGTATCAAATATGTTTCTGTTAATAAAAATATTTGTTTGTTTGTTTGTTTGTCTCGCCTCGCCGGTGGAAAAGCACATTAAACTTATACTCTATGTCGGAAGCAACACGGTTTATTTTTACAACAACAAATATTTCAATTCAAGTCTCGCACATCCTCGTCAATGCTTACTATTTCCACCGAAGATTTGCCATACAAATTTCCATTCTCGTCTTTCCTCGTCTCGTCTCGCCTCGCCGGTGGAAAATCACCTTAACTCAGTAGACGTTACTATGGCAACTAGCTGTAAGTACTAAATGGGTTGACCCAATCACTAAATTAGGGATGTAATTTTTAGTTTTAGAAGTATGAAGAAGAAGGTAGCAAGACGGCAAGATGTGACAGAGATAAATGCAGAACAGCAGAAGAAAGTGGATCGCATAGATAACTACCAGAAGTTGAGCAACTTTCTCACTCTGAAAGAACGAAACGAATATAAGGATCTCGGCTTCAAGTATATCGGGTACCTACTATTTAATAATGAATTATTATTATTATTATTTAATGATTGCGTGCGCTAAATGAGGTTTGACCCCCACATATACTATTGCCAGCCTCCTAGGAACGACCCCCCAAAGCAGCAGCCTTGAAGACGTTTTCTATTTAGTATAAGTTTTGTAAATAGTAAGTAGATTAGATAGTAGTTGTATTTTTTTAAAATTTTGTATATGTGTATATACTCAATAATAAAATAAAAGTCTAATTAGATTAAATAAATTAGTAGGTAAAATTACAATTAATTTACCAAGAAGTATATTTTACTCACTATTATTGTCTATGGTAAACCTGAAACGTTTTTATGATCAATAAACGAAATATTCTATTCAATACAATACAATACAATACAATGACCTTTATTTTTTATGCCAATAAATGTTTTTGAGTTTTAAATCAACACATAATAAGGAAGGAGTGCAGAAAACACAAATATATAGAGATTTTCCAAGCGCTCTCATTGTTTCAGAGCAATCTCTTCCAGGCAACCTTTACAATAGACAGAAGCAATATTTAAATGTCGTTGAAAAATAGCCAAAACGAAATTTGATCAAATATATCTAAGGCATATGACCAAATCACTCACTATAATGGCGAATACATTTTATCATTTGCCTAGAAAAAAATTCACTTGATCAAATTCCTAAATCTGTTTAGTGAAATGAAGAAACATTTTTTTTTGCAATTATAAACATTTATGACGGTACAACTTAGGGATCTTTAAAAACGAGCCTATCAGGCGTTAGCAGGTGTCCATGGGCGGCGGTAAATTCTTCCCATCAGGTTTTCCCCTTATTTAAAAAAATAAATAAACCGACGTTTGAACACTTTTTAGGGACGCCATCCACTTGATCATAGAAAAAATGGGAGTGGAGGTTAGTACGATGAAAAGTACCCGAATGCCTGATGGTGGGGACCCCCCGAAACTGAGGCAGAGAACTACCACGGAGCATGCGCGCGACCATCGGGTATTATTCATTTATATTATTATAAGGGTCAATCAACTTTTTATTTTTCTATACTTTATGTCAATCCAATTTATGTAAAGTGTAAACAAACCGATTTCATTAAAATTCTTGTATAAACACTCACTGGATCGAATCAAAAACACATTCATATATAATCCGTGTCTTTTAACTAGACGCCTAATCACTTTTTTTACCAAAATTCACTTCATTTCAATATTTAATTTTCATTTGAAAAATCTTCGTCAAAATCTGACGTTATTTCTTGAATGAAACTCGTGTATAATATAGTAGCATAAACTAGCGTAGAGATGATGGAATACTCGAAGCGATTATTATTTATTTACTTTAAAATTAAATCAAGTATTGTAAATAATGAAATAGACAAAAACACTTTGATCTATTCGATTAATAAATTAATCGATTTACTGAACAGATTAATTATTTTGCAATAGGCTCTAGGTTTTCACATCATTACATGTCTGTGGTCGGGTTAATGGCGTCTTTGTTTACCCTTTTAATAAATTGGATTGGATTGAAGATGTGGCTCACACTAGTTCCTTGATTATTTATTAAGTAATTATCCTTTATACTTGTGTTATTTATGTATTGTATGTCATCATCCCAGCCTATATACGTCCCACTGCTGGGCACAGGCCTCCTCTCAGAACAAGAGGGCTTGGGCCATAGTTCCCACGCGGGGCCAGTGCGGATTGGGAACTTCACACGCACCATTGAGTTGCTTCGCAGGTTTGTGCAGGTTTCCTCACGATGTTTTCCTTCACCGCAAAGCTCGTGGTAAAATTTCAAATGTAATTCCGCACATGAATTTCGAAAATCTCGGAGGTGCGAGCCGGGGTTCGAACCCAGGATGCTCTGTTTGAGAGGCGATAGGTCAAACCACTAGGCCACCACGACTTTTGAATGTATGTAAATGTGTGTATTTAATAAATACTTAAAATAATAAATACTATTTATGTATTTTATTATAAGTATATTTAGTTATAGATATATTAATGTTTTATACATGTGTTATATATCTATTGTATATAGTTAGGTATTTGAGGTTTAAATATGCATTTATATGTATTCAATTGTTTTGCTCTATTTGTCGATCCTTGTTTTTGGATTGCTCCTCTACCACTCAAAGGTTGACTGGCAGAGATCCCTGCAGGGATAAGTCCGCCTTTGTACTTAACACAACTTTTATTTATGTAACCTTTTTGTTTTTCCTTTTTGTACAATAAAGAGTATAAACAAACAAACATAATGTATAGTGTTGTTATTCTATCCCGTGACCCGGGAGACATCAGTAGATACGCTTTGTAAGAAAAATGTTTGCAATATATACTACTAGCTTTGGCCGCGGCTTCGTCCGCGTGGCATTCGGATATCGCGATATTTTTCCGGGATAAAAGTAGCCTATGTCACTCTCTGGCCCATAAACTATCTCTATGCCAAAAAAACACGCCAATCGCTCCGCTTCGACGTGAAAGACGGACTAACATACAAACGTACACACTTTCACATTCATAATATCAGTATGGATATAATAATAATAATAAACAAAAAATAAAGAAATATAAAGCCGCGGTGGCCTAGTGGTTTGTCGCCTCTCAAGCAGAGGATCGTCGGTTCAAACCCCACCTCGCACCTCTGAGTTTTTCGAAATTCATGTGGGAATGGGGAATGGATGAAAATTTTAGAAACGATTGAAACTTTTTTTATCGATAGGAATAACCTTTCTAATTAACAGAAAAAATATCAGATTTTGAAGTAGCATCAATTAATTTTATGATATTAAAGTTTTCCTTACCACCGAATTACGATAGTCCGGTTAGTTACGGGTTGTTCCATAGCCCAGAACAAAAAATTAAAAATGTGCCTTTGACTCGTTCGTTTTGACAGATGACACTCTTTACCGGTCCGGATAATACCAACATGGAAATACCGACTCTGTTTTTCATGTACCCGCCCATAGAAACTGACATTCTGAGAGGAGGCCTGTGCCCAGCAGTAGGACGTTATATAGGGTGTGATGATGATAATCATTATTATTATTATTTTTTTATTATTAAATATAAAATAATTACAGCATTACAATAAAAAACAAATGCGCTGTAAAATTCATTTAAACATACCTACAAAAAACACAAAAATGTACATAATTAATTTTATTAGGGACTATAAATAAATAAATAATAATCCTTGCTACTAATTATTATAAATGTGAAAGTTTTTGTGTGTGTGCGTGCGTGTGTGTGTATGTGTGTGTGTGTTTGCTTGCTTAATTTTAAGAACAAACGTATAGTTATTATAATAATTTAACCATAATTACTACCATAATCGGGACTTAGGTATCTATCACGCTAAATATTATGATGTATGATGGACCAGATGATCCCAAAGGAAGACCAGCGCCGTTCGCAAGACCGGCAGATTGCTGATTTGGGGCCATTTCGTGACATGCAATTACTGTACTATTTTTTTTTATTCTTAACCATTCTTACCATGTCACGAATAAATGTTTTCTTTCAAAGTCAAAATATCTTTATTCAATTTAGGCTATAACCAGTACTTATGAATGTCAAAACAATCTACTACCGGGTCGGAAAAACCTCTGTCGAGAAGAATCCGGCAAGAAACTCAACGAGGTATATTTTTTAACAGATTTACAATATTATTAAATGATATCTATACATCACAAGTATTTAACACAAATTTATTTTTAACACTGTAGGTTCGCTATTTGAAGGGATCGCTAATGCGGATCGGAATTATTTCCAAATATCCCTGTCCATGCTATAATATATAACTTTATAATACGCCTTAGATATTAATGTCTTCTTGACATAGATCTGAATTTTGTATCCGTTTCGTTTGTAATATTTTTTGGAATTTTATTATAAAAACGTATGCAATTTCCCAGAAACGACTTTTTGGTTTTAGCCAGTCTGTAAGATGGAACTTTAAGCTTCCCTGTGTTTCTAGTAGCCTTTGGCTTAATGAAGTTAGTGGGAAAATCACATATGTTCTTCCTTACATAGGTACATGATTATTTCAAAAACATAAAGCGACGGCAGGGTTAGGATACCCGTTTCCTTAAAAAAGATCTTAAAGATTCACGCGTCTTCAAATTATAAATTGCTCTAATTGCTCTCTTTTGTAAGATAAAAATCGACTCAATGTCTGCAGCAGATCCCCATAAAATAAGGCCGTACGAAATAATGATGCTATTAAAGTAAGCAAAGTACACTAACCGTGCCGTCGCCACATCGGTTAGGTTCTTCTTTCTTTTTCTTTCTTTTTTCTAAATAAACGAGTAATAATTACCTCGACATTTCGACTGAAGTGTATAGGTTATCATGTCTGCTTAGCAGCCCGCACTTGATTTTGATTAAAACTTTTAAAGGTAGTGCCACGAGAGTTGAAGTGAATGATTACACACAGCTACAAAAAGGACTGATTGCACAAAAGGAGAAAATTAAATTATTCAGTAAATGTCAAAATCCTGTTCGTTACACGACATGTTGTAGCTGTGTGTAACCATTCACTTCAAATCTCGTGGCACTACCTATACCGGTACTCGTATCTCGAACTACCCGCACTTGATCAGTTTTAAAACATTATACAGGGTGTCTCTGATAAATTCAAGGTTCGATTCTACTCACAAAACTAAGCTGCATCATTTACAAAAAACTTAAATTTAAGATCATATTGATCCTTAAAGTTTAATTGTTAAATCAGTGTATAGGACATGGCGTTATCGCTGTCTCTTGGTACGGGGCCTTGAAATATTTTTTGACATTATAAAAACGGCACATTGATAAAAAATTATCAATGTACCATCAATTTAGGGGCTGTTTCACCATCCATTGATTAGTGTTAACTGGCGGTTAAATGTGATGCCGTCTCTATTTCTTTTGTTCGAATAGACGGCCCCTTAGTATTGTATCGTATACATTGAAAATTACATTTAATTTGTATGAAAAAAAAAATTGACAGTGGGCATATTTTTTTAAAGTAGCAGAACTAAAGTAGCTCAGTTAATGCGAGTAGAATCGAACCTTGGACTTAAAGCCCCATGGTCAGAGATGCCCTGTATTATAATTACCATGTCTTATTAAAATACAAAAATAATATTGCAGGTTACAAAGGAGCCCCGGGCTGAAACGGTATCAGTGGACTCTACCGGCGATAAAACAAGATAGTGACGGAGAAATTAATAAAACAATTAAAACAAAAACGTTTTTTAACACCCTTTATACCGCAACTGACATTAGCCCTGTAAGGCCACCATTGAGGGGAGTAATAATAATAATGACACCTTTTATTATATAGGATACCATTATTTCTCTGGAGTCACTGTGACGTGGTATTTCTGGGAGACCCTGTATATAATACTACGTGTAGGGCGCGGCAGCTAACGGCTGAAACTACAGCCACTGTTACACATGCTCGTTAGTAGCACGAGAACATGCTACTATCGAGCAAATGCTACCTACTAGCATGTGTGTACAGGACATGCTACTATCGAGCAAATGCTACCTACTAGCATGTGTGTACAGGACATGCTACTATCGAGCAAATGCTACCTACTAGCATGTGTGTACAGGACATGCTACTATCGAGCAAATGCTACCTACTAGCATGTGTGTACAGGACATGCTACTATCGAGCAAATGCTACCTACTAGCATGTGTGTACAGGACATGCTACTATCGAGCAAATGCTACCTACTAGCATGCGTGTACAGGACATGCTACTATTGAGCAAATGCTACTATAGAGTAAATGCTACCTACTAGCATGCGTGTACAGGACATGCTACTATTGAGCAAATGCTACCTACTGGCATGCGTGTACAGGACATGCTACTATTGAGCAAATGCTACTATTGAGCAAATGCTACCTACTAGCATGTGTGTACAGGACATGCTACTATCGAGCAAATGCTACCTACTAGCATGTGTGTACAGGACATGCTACTATCGAGCATGCTTTTTAGTGGCATGCTCTCTAATAGCAGGCCCTGCTATTAGAGAGCATGCTAGTTGATGCGGGGGTGGAAGGGGGAAAGGTAATAAGCAAGTGTGAACGCGTTTGCTTAATGTGCATGCTAGAATTGGTAGTGCCACGAGATTTGCAAGCAAAAAACTTACTAAAAGTGAATAATTATAAATTAATTAATTAATTTACTATCGTTGAATTTGCAAAAAGCCGTAACAGCGACAGGGTTGCAACCGTAGGCCGTGGATTTTGAGATTTAGAACAAGATAATTGCGGTGGCAACACTGACATTGAACTGACAGGAGCATGCTATCAAAAGGCATGTGTATCGGAGTGCTAGCAAATGTAAACAGTCTATGAGCATGCTCATTAGTGGCATGCTCATAAGCATGCTTACAAGCATGCTAGTAACGAGCATATGTCACAGTAGCTAAAGCAAGCCAAATTTCAAGACAATCTAACTACTGGAAGTTGGGAGAATTTAACTTGCAAGATTTGATTACAGACACACATCGGGACAGGTGATAATTAAAAGATTGTAACTTGTAATAATAAAAAAGAAACGTGTACTACAGCGTTTAATCGTCTTCATACACAACTTTCTTGCCCACTATAGGGATAGGTGTCCTTCCGTACGCCTTATAATTGTTGTTACCCATATTATTATTTCGAATCTTAGATACTTGATTTCGTAAAGGTCTGTTGAGCTGTGTTTTAATTCTAGGCTTATTCATTTCATAAATACGTTCTTCTTTCCTTGGTTCCCTTCTGGGTGGCTTGAATTTAATTCTCTCTTCAGATCTTTCTTCTTTTTCCCATCTGTTCCGTTTCTTTTTATTGCTGTAACCGGAATAGTTATCGTCAATAGCACTTGTAGTTTCTTTCCTCTTCGGTGTAGTTCTTGAGGTTTCTTTCTTAGTCGTCGTAAAATCATCATTATTGTCGTCAAATTTCGATTCTTTCTTTTGTTTCTTTCCTTTCTTCCGAGGTTTGTAACTCTCTAAGCTTTTATCTTCAAATTCTTCTTCTTTAGAACCATCTTTAGCTTTAAAGTCTATTTTAGTGATGGCATATCTTGTGTCGTCATCTTCGCTTGTATTTTCCCATGAGACTTTTTTCGCATTACTTTTAATATAATTTCTTTCATGGGATTCGTATTTTGTTGTTCGCAATGCGTTTTTTCCTTTAAACTTTTTACCAACTTCTTGTGAAGAAGAAGACATTTTTGTTGTTCCTGTATTAACAAGAGCACTAGTTAACTTCGAATATTTATTATTCTTGTCCTCTTTGATTATTTTAAGGTATTCTAGATTTGGTTCTTTTTTAACGTCTTTGTCGTCTTCGCCAGTATTAGCGCCGAAACTAGGCACGTGCTTTTCTGTAAATTACACATAAGGGTTATTTAGAAAAAACAAACATGTTCATATAATTATACTCAGCGGCCCAAAATTTGGCCCTCTACATACAAAATTACCTATTTCTGCATACATTTGAGGGCCAGATTTTTTGCCGCTCAGAATACCTATGATAATACGAGAGCGAGAGGGACCGCACGACACGAACTTTGAGTTTCGTAGTAGCCCTACAGCGCTGGGGTGTTTATTAATGCTTCAGCATTATGCTGAGCCAGTGTCCGATTCACAACCACAATGACACTTACTATCTTACTATCTATACTATCGTACTCAATGATATTGAAGGAAAGAAAAAGAAAGAAAGAATAGTAGATTGTACAACAAGAGCATAAAATGAGCCATTTTACCCAAGACGTTCATATAGCCACCCGAGCCGGTACGGTGAGGGTGGATAGACGTCGAGGGGAAAATAGGTTTAATGCTCGAGTTTTACACTCTGCTTTTCACTTAGGTTGCGAGGAAATGAAATAGCAACAGTGGAAACAATTGTTCATTTATTTTTCATGTATTATTGTATAATTGTATTTTTTTTTTATTGATTTATTTGATGAATTTTTAGTTTTATATAAACTAAAAATTATTAAAAAAATCTACAGAAAAGCGAAATATGTTAGTATTTTTTTTGCCGGAAGTGCTTGGCAGACGCTCTCAAAGGTGACCACCAGGACCCCTAAATATACCCATCTGCTACCAGCATGAAACCAATTCCAGTCGGTAGGTATGAACCCTAATTTCCGGAATATATAAGTCTGCCAATTCTTCTGCCGAAACACCTTGGCATACGAGATTATGTGAGCAACCTCTACTCTGGTCAATTAAATGACGTAAAAAACGAAAAAGCCTCAAAAGAAAAAGAATATGTAAAAGAAAAAGTATCAAGTAACGAAATTCTGCAGCCCGCTCTCCCTCTATAAACTCTCTCTAAATTAAATATTAAGATTTGCATGTTGTTCTCGTACGACTGAATACTGTACCTACTTGAAATACAACCATATCTTGTATTTATGTTCTGTGTATTCTGACAAATAAATCATTATTATTATTAGATTGTATTGTATTGTATTCAATTGTAAGACGCGAGTTATACGGATTTGTTTCTTTAAATATGAGTGAGTAGTAAGGTAGCTTCATTTCCGAATTAGGTATAGAAATTGGGCCAATCAACTATTTTACCGACACTTTGGGCGTCTCCTGCGTTACCAAAATTGTCTCTGGCGTTACCAAAAAATCGTACTTCCAACAAGATATTTCACGATTTAATAGGTTGAACTTACGTAGGATAGCATGTATTCATGTACACCATCTATTAAATTATAGAAAGAACATGTTTACTTACAAAAATCTGCTATTGTTTGAAAAATGTCGCGGACAGATTAGTGTCGGTAAAAAAGTTGATTGGTCCAATTAATACCTGAGGCTGAGAAGAATGAGACTCGCTAGAGTGGAATTCAAAAGCGAACGTACGATTTTCTTTACTTTATCGACAAAATCAACAATAGTTATTTGTGCAACAAGAGAGCAAAGTTGTTTTTTGTTGCGAGTGTTGATTTTGAATCCCGAGTAAGCGAAGGATTCTATAATTGAATCACGAGCGTTAGCGAGTGATTCTAGGTTAGAATCCTGAGATCAGCAAGGGATTGAAATACACGAGATGCAAAAAAACTTTGGTCTCGTGTGACACATACAATTTTTCACCTCAGCAGCGAGAACATAATTTAAATGTAACATAAGAATTAAACCACATATACCTACCTGTTTACAAAACAAACACATTTTTTTTAAATAGAATCCGATTATTATCAAATATAATAATTACTTTTAAAACCATAAAAGGAGTCCAGTAGCTACAATACAAATCGCATACTCATAACATGCAATCTTAACTTCTTGTACTAATGTCACACTTATTTTTTAATACTGCAAAAAGCCTCATCTCGGGGTAATTGAAAAGGTTGAACAATTAAACCTTTAAATATGATTTCTATTACATAAACATAAATAGATTTGTTAAGAAATCATTCAATTTAACAAATAATAATTATACTGTAGAGGCAGTATACGGAATTCTTTTATAAAAAAAAAACAAGAGAAGCGGCTTTCGTGCAACGAGGTTGCATACTTTATTAAAAGATCGGGAAAATTTACATTTTGGAAATATTTCGATATATTTTTAATACCAAAAATTTAATTTAAGTTTGTAATCGACAAATTTGATCCTATCTCTTGCTTTTTTCGAGTTGAAGTGAAATGACAGATCAAAGTAAAGTTCAAATATTTGGAATTCAGTGAGTAGACCCAACACTGTACTGAGCATTTAAAAAAAATAATTAAAAAGTTACTTTGTCTCACGGAGTGAGCAAAATGCGATTTTGCTCACTGATTTCTCATAGCAAAACCTGCCTGTTTGAGGTGCTGAGGTGAAAAATAAATTTCGTATGTGACAATTCAAATAAATGTAATTATAATTATTAGCTCAACTGTTTGTTGCAATGAAAATAACTCGTTGACGTATTTCGGTTTAATTCATGGTCCATTTATATTTAGCTTTATTATTTATTATTATCTTTGCCACATGAATATTGTATGACTGTGAATTTTAATTACATATCCGACATATTAAGCCGTGGTGGCCTAGTGGTTCGACCTATCGCCTCACAAGCAGAGGGTCGTGGGTTCGAACCCCGGCTCGCACCTCTGAGTTTTACGAAATTCATGTGCGGAGTTACATTTGAAATTTACCACGAGCTTTGCGGTGAAGGAAAACATCGTGAGGAAACCTGCACAAACCTGCGAAGCGATTCAATGGTGCGTGCGAAGTTCCCAATCCGCACTGGGCCCGCGTGGGAACTATGGCCCAAGCCCTCTTGTTCTGAGAGGAGGCCTGTGCCCAGCAGTGGGACGTATATAGGCTGGGAGGATGAGGATCCGACATATTTACCCATTTTTAGGGTTGCATAGCCAAAATGGCAAGAACGGCACCCTTAAAGCTTCGCCATGTCTGTCTGTCTGTCTGTCCGTGGTTAGACTATTAGTGCTAGAGAATTGTAAATTTGCATGGATGTACAGTGGTGGCCATGTAATTAAGAACGATTTGAAGTTCCAGATTATTTTTAACTAAATCATGTCATGTGTAGTCGTGGGTCCTTCTTAGAAGTAACTAGTTACGTTATGAAATAGCCACATGAATAGAGCAAACGGGATTTAGAATAAAGAATAAAATTACTGTCATTTTTTTACAAATTTTGTTTATTCTCTTTAGTAACAAATTCAAATAGTAATGAAGCTGGACAAATAATTAAGAACGATTCTTTAACTGTTCGAAAGTTTTTTTATTTGAAACTTAGATTAACTAAATCACACTAACGTGAAGTTTGTACAGAAAAAAAAGCAATGTAATACATTTTAACTAAAATTAATAGTTAGTAGCATGTCCACGGCTTTTTATTACTGCCTTACACCGGCGAGGCATTGAATCTATCAATTTTTGACATTTCGCAAGAGAGATAGAGTTCCATTCTTCTAAGAATACGTCATACAGTTCTCTTAAATTGCCACACTGTCGATTTGAAACTTTTTCTTGACTTCGCACCAAAGATGCTCTATTGGGTTAAGATCGGGGCTGTTGGCTGGCCAATCTAAGACAGAAACTGATTGCGATGTGAGAGTATGCTTGGGATCATTGTCGTGCTGGAATGTCCAAATAACCGGAAGCACGCCTTCAGCATATGGTAACATTGTTTCTTCCAGTATGTTTTTGTATTGAAATTGATCCATGTTTCGTTCTATCAGCCTAACAGGTCCAACACCATGTCCAGAAAACATCCCCAAATTTTTACATTTCCCCCGTCATGCTTTAAAGTTACTTTTGTGTACTTTGGGTCGAATGCTTTATTTGGAGGCCGTTTTACATATCGTTTGCCATCAGAACATACCCTATTTATTTTTGTCTCGTCAGAAAAAATAACGTTTTTCCACTGTCTGACTGTCCAGTTTACATATCTTCTTGCAAATGCAAGCCGGGCTTGCCTATGACACCGTTTCAACATAGGCACCTTCCTTGCTATCCTTCCGTGCAACTTTTCTTCTACCAAACGCATTCGAATACTGCGTGCCAAGATTGCTGAAGGGTTGTTTTCGCCAAAATATTATTTTCTCAACTCATTAGACCCTTTAAAAGAATTTTGTTTTGCCAAACGAACGATATTTCGATTATCTCGACGAGATGACTTTCTTTGTCTAGGTACACGCGGAACATTTGAAGTAGTTTGATACGTAGCAAAATGCTTTATGGCGTGGAAAACCATAGTTTTTGAACATTGCAGATGATCGGCTATGTGTTTATACGACCAATTCTTGTCGCGAAGTTTTAGTATTACTTTTCTTGTAGATTTATCACAACTTTTATTTTTCCCCGTTGTTTTTATATGAAGCAATCGCCTTAAAGACTTTTGCGGCACTAAATGGCGCCAAAATTATTCAAATAATAACCTAAAACCACAAAGCGGCGGTCCGTTCTCTATTTAAATTTGAATAAAAAATAAACTATTCAGCGTTCTTAATTATATGACCAGCCAGTAAGTAGTAATACTAGGTTTAGATGTAATATATAAAGTTTATCTATTTATTTTTAGCCAATTATATGTATAAATGAATTTACCGCTAGTAAGGAAAAGTTTTACGATACCGAGAGAATTACAAAAATATACATGCAGTTAGTAACACTTGTCAGTTTGAAAAAATCTTCTCTATAAAAAATCGTTCTTAATTATATGACCACAACTGTATGTACCTGGGTCAAATTCCTTTCATTATTAATTTATTAAATGTTAAGTCACTTAAAACCATGATGTAGTAGGTACCTACTAACATAGCTTCTACGTAACAGATAACGATTAACGATAATTATGAATCAAAGATATTTGAAATAAATGATAATTATTGCATTGAAATTAGAATAGATAAATATCTATACTATTGTACTTAATAATATTATTATTGATGTATCTTGTGGTGTTGTCTATTGTTGTGTCGTGAATAAATGTATTTTTTTTCTTTCTTTCTAATGTCTTCTAACTAACAAATAAAAAAATGTGGTGCCATTTTTGTCTTTTTCGGTGTAACTAATATTTAACTAGAGAAAAATGAAAAATGCCACTATGTCCCATTCAAAAAAATCCTCTCTGTCACTTTTTTCAGAGACAAAAATGAGACAACGAAAATAATTTTGACCTTCCTAGCAATAATGCCGACAATGTGGTAAAATAAAACATAGGAAAAAATATTTATAGCCGCCACGTCCACAGTGTCGACGAGACACAATGCCCAGCTATGCCCACCTGTGGGACGGTAAAGTAGGGAGAGGTGTAGATGGAGCGGAACGGGAGCGAGAGGAGGACCCGTCCTCCCAGCCCCTGCGCCTGGGCAAAGGCGGTTAAATATGACCGTCGCCAAATTCCACCCCAATAGGGACTGCGGATGACGGGCACGAGGATGCTCGTCCCCCACCGTTAAGGTTTCCGAGCTGGTAGGCGCGGCAAGTGTTCCAGGGCGCCTACAGCGGTGGAGGCAGGAGACAGAAGGTCCTGAAGTCGGGTTCACAACCGCGGTCATGGATGCGTAGTTCGCATTGCACAGCCCGGCTGCAAAATGGCGATGAAGAGAAACACCCTGGGGTTTTTAGTGGGTACAACACCCCCTTTTAGGTGCGGGAATCCCACATCACCGGCCTCCCCGGGCCGGTGGCATCTATAAAGCATTTTCCCCGGTACAAAAAAAGGGAGAGGTATAATACAACTCACCTAAGTTTAGGTGCAACAGACGAGGATGTATCATGTTCATCGACGGTCCTTCTGTAATGCATATTGTACTTTACGGGTCTATATTAAAAGGCATAACATTAAAACACATAATTATTTTGCGTAATCTTAATATTTATAACTTTATTACGCATACTATACTTAATAGAAAATATGCAGATTGGTTTTTTGGAATCTTTTTGTATTTTTTATTTCAATTCCAACTTTTTACTTTGACGGTCATCCCGTAAAACCGAAATTGAAAATACAAACTAAAATATAGATGCACAGAAAAAACAGAAAAATAAGATCATCACTGTTCCCAGTGATGATCTTATTTTTCTGTTTTTTCTGAACCCAGGTCCTCGGTAATCCGTACCGCGTGCTATACCGCTACACCACTGATGGTCAAACTGGATGGAGAAAATATGCAAACATTTATTTGATCAATGTCTTTATTGTTTGACAAACCAAGTGGTGATAGTTTTCGTTCATATTCAATGTAACAAAATAAAATCATATTAATTTTAAGTTTTGTATGGGGAGAAATGGAAATTCGTTATTGTTTTCTTCCGTTAGGTACATTTTATTTTAACCAAACCTAAATCAGTAATTATAAACATCGTAATGGCTGCTTCCATTATAGTTGCAGAGTGCGTTTTGATCCGTAGTGCTGCTTGTAAATTAGAACGAAACTACTTTTGTATGTGGACGCGGCCGTACGTACAGGGGACTTAAATTTTATTTTCCCTATTTATACCACATTAAATTTCGTGTCATGCATATTCGCTATTATATATAAATACATAACAATAACTTAGCATACGTTTAATAGGCATAACGTTAATTTGCCTAATTTGAAAACGCATAACGTTGCATTCACGTGCGAATGAGGGCTATCGCGTATGAATTCGCCGCTAGAGGCGCTAGTGTAGCGTGAGGTCTCCGAAATGTCAAATCTCATAGTTTTTGGGTGAGCTACGCGGGTTTATTTATAATTAGAATAATTTTGAGAATATTTTGCAATATCTGAAATTAATTATGGCAAATATGCGTTCCGGGGCAATGAATGTGTGTTTTGAGACAGTTTTGTCTTTCGGAAACCTTTGTCCTCCCTTTTTCCGAACAAAACGGGGACTATGGAACACTGTGGCATGTTCGATATTTTTATGGTACGGTTTTAAGGTGTATTACATATGATTTTAATCTAAACTTTGTTTTCACGCCCGTAATAACCAGACTTTGAAAGCCATACTTAAAAACCTCACGCAACAGTGCGCCATCTAGTGAGACAAAAAACGATAGCCCTCATTAAGCGCGATTAAAATAATACAGGTGGAAACAAAGCGAAAGGATTGATGGAAATCCGCTAGACGGAGCACCTACTGCAGTGCAATTTGAGTCTTTAGCTTCGCATACAAAAACTGTCATTTGATTGCGATCGCGAGCGACAGAATCGTTAGGCAATACGGTCTCTGATGTAGGTACTACCTGTAAGTCTATTACGTAACGTTTCTGACACTCGCGATCACAATCAAATGATAGTTTTTGTATGCGAAAACTGTCATTTGATTGCCATCGCGAGCGACAGAATCGTTAGGCAATACGGTCTCTGATGTAGGTACTACCTGTAAGTCTATTACGTAAAGTTTCTGACACTCGCGATCACAATCAAATGACAGATTTCGCATACAAAAACTGTCATTTGATTGCGATCGCGAACGACAGAACGTTAGGCAATACGGTCTCTGGTGTAGGTACTACCTGTAAGTCTATTACGTAACGTTTCTGACACTCGCGATCACAATCAAATGACAGTTTTTGTATGCGAAAACTGTCATTTGAAACGAAACTGTCCGAAACGTTAGACAATGCGTCCTCTGGACTAACCTATATATTCTGAACTAAACTAAGTACCTGATATAGTTCTACTACAAAAAAGTCGTGATAGCCAGGGTTGATCCATGGCCTCTCAAGCAGAGGGTAGTGGGTTTGAGCCCGGGCTCGTGCATCTGAACTTTTCGGAATTCATGTACGAAATGACACTTCAAATTGACCATATACAACGGTGAAGGTAAACTTCGTCTGGAAACGCGAACACATCTATGAAAAAACTACGGCCCAATCATCTCATTCTGTGAAGTGGCCTGTACCCAACAGTGGGCCGTTCCTATAAGTAATAGGCTGAAATGGTGATGATGATAATGATAAAGTTCCACTATATTCGTGCTACGCTATTTAACCATTCAGTAGAAGTTCACGACGTAAAACTGCAAAAATTCGCACCCATAATTGATATGTACTTAGGTATTCATGTAAATTAATTATTGTACAAAAGAAAAGAAGCAAAAATACAATTGGCAAAACTTTTACGTATTTATTCCTTCTAAATTTCATGTTCTATTGGACTTATTAGTTTTGCTTCTTAAAATACGAATTTACATTATGCGTATTCATTGTTATGCCTATTAAATATTATGCATTATTATTGTTATGACACTTCAACGTTATGCGTAGTAATGTTATGTTATATTATGCGTTATTTGAATAGGACAATTAATGTTATGCCAATTAAGGGAGACCCGTACTTTACGTATGCATGTGGTGCGGACAACGCGATTAAGGTATTGTATGAAGGTTAGATGTTTACTCAATGCTGTTTTTTTTTTATTCGTCCAGAAAGTTAATTGCTAGATAGTTTCTATCAAGGAACTGGGACATCTATCCAAGTTAGTGAAAGTCAAAAACAACACGGTTTAGTCCGGTATAGACCCAGAGCCTGCGGCAGCCAGACCTTTGGTAATAGTATAAAGGCTGAAAGTTTTTTATATATGGTACTAACGCAGTAAGAATGATCCCCAACTACAAAATTTGGATATTTTGTCAGGCGTCTATTTAAACATAAGGATTGTTTGACAGGGGGTTGGAACTCTACGGAATGATATGTAAAAAATCACTTTCTTCATTGCCTGACACTTTGTAGTTTGTACTTGATATTGTTTGTTTGTTTATACTCTTTATTGTACAACAAGGGAAAACAAAAAGGTTACAGAAAAAAAAGTGTTAAGTACTTATCTCTGAAGGGATCTCTGCCAGTCAACCTTTGAGTGGTAGAGAAGAGCAATCAAAAAACAAGGATCGACAAATAGAGCAAAACATTTGAATAAATATAAATGCATATGTAAACCCCAAATATCTAATTATATACAATATAGGTATAATACATATATAAAACATTAATATATCTGTAACTAAATTACAGACGTTTACATACAATACATAAATAAAACAAGATATTTTCCAAAGCGCTCAATATCCAAATCTCACAGTTAGGGATCGTTCTTAGCGGCGTTAGTACCTTATATAAAAAAACTTTCAGCCTTTAAACCATAATGAAGGTCTGGCTGCTGCGGGCTCTGGGTCTAGTAGGGTTGGTCCTGTTCACGTCTCCTAAATCATCCTGTATGTTGAACGGTTCAGAAACTCACTCTCATCCGCGTCGCCCTCTCTTCTCATGGTATTTATCAGTTCCCATAGATCCTTTATTCTCTTTTCGGGATCGCTCGATGCTGAACTGGAATATAATCAATATGGTAAATATGCTAAAATAAGCTTTAGTTTGCTTCAGTCCCCAGTAGGCTCGCGTCCCCATACAACGTACTTCGTTCTAATTTACAAGCAGCACTACAGATCAAAACGCAACTTTGCAACTATAATTCAGCAGCCATTACGATGCTTATACCGTAAACTGCTTCAACTTTGCCTTCTGGCCCCAACATTGCCTTATTCGATTAAGAGTCGATAACTAGCACTCTTATAGGTTTTAAACTTTTATATACACGGGAATTATTATTTCGGGGGATAAAAGTTGAAAAACCTAGAAGGGTGCTAGTTATTGACTCTAAATCGAATCAGGCAATGTTGGGGCCAGAGGGCAAAGTTGAAGCAGTTTACGGTAATTAGTTTTAGTTAAAAAAAATGTAACGGAAAAAAAAACGAATTTCCATTTCTCATACAAAACCTAAAATTGATGGGATTTTATTTTGTTACATTGAATATGAATGAAAACTAATTGTAAGCATCAAAATAGCTGTTTCCATTGTAGTCGCAAAGTTTTATTTTGTTTCAGTGTGTTGTTTGTATTAGAACGAAACTACTTTTGTATGAAAATGCGATCAGCGGCGAGCGTACTGTCGACCTCATTCGCTACGCGCTACGCTCGCAGCGCGTAGCAGCGTTTTTCCGCTTTGCAGCGAAAACTGCCTACGAACAGAGAACGCGCCTAGCGTGTTCTTGGCACTGAATGTGTTTAGACATTTTTGAATGTTTTCTTCTTTTTACGCACCTATCCCTCTCGTTTTCCTTCCTAACCTTCGTCCTGTATTTCTCCAGCACTTGAGGATTGCTGATGTAGTAGACTCGAGATGACAGCTCTGGTTTTGTCAGATCATGATTCTCCTGTGCTTCTCTATTCTTCTTTATTAGTTCCAATATATTCCTAATATCTAGGTTCCGTGCTTCGTTCACGCCTAGGTAGTCTATATCGATGCCTGAAAAAGGTATTTCAAGGGTTTCTCACATAGATTCATCATAGCTATTAGGTACCTTTGTAAAGGGATAGTTCGTGATTTTTATCAAATGTTTTATGGTATAATTTTAATAATTTTGTAGCTAACGAACGACGAAATAAATAAGATCGTAAAACTATTAATCAAACGAAACGAAACAAACACAACCATGCATGCATGCATGCGGGTAACCTGATGGGAAGCAATCAACGCCGCCCATGGACACCTGTCAACGCGAGGGGTATCACAGGTGCGTTACCGGTCCTTGGAGTGACTGATAGGCTCGTTTTTAGGGTTCCGTACCCAAAAGGTGCTAACGGAGCCGTATTACTGTGACTCCGCTGTCTGCCTGTCTGTCTGTCCGTCTGTCACTGGGCTCTATCTCTTGAGCCGTAATAGTACACTTGAAATTTTCACAGATTATGTATTACTGTGGCCGCTATAACAACAAATACTAAAAACAGATTAAAATAAATATTTAAGGGGGGCTCCCATACAAGAAACGTGATGTTTTTGCCGTTTTTTGTTTGATATTAAAAACGTCATAGATAGACGCTTAAAATATTCACAGAATATTTAGTTGCATAATCAAATTACTTTAAAAATAAATAATTAAGTAAATTAGAATAAAATATTTTTTAAGAGGTGCTCCCACACAAAAACCTTGATTTTTTCCCGTTTTTTTGTTAATGTCTAATGTTGTATAAATAATGGTACGGAAACCTTCGTATGCGAATACGACTCGCACTTGGCCAGTTTTTTAAAGATCCCTAAGCTGTACCGCTCCGGAAACAGTCCCAGTAACCTGGTTCCATATATTTTATTCGTGCGTGGAAAAAAGTTATCTAATTAGTTTTCAGTACAGATTGATTCAGGTCAGATTAGGTTTATTTGAGAAACAATTCTATAAGGTGACGGTATCTGAGAAAATTGCACTAACACACACACACACACACAAACGTCACGCCTGTATTCCCAAATGGGGTAGGCAGAGCACACGAAACGTTATCGCTTCGGAGCTACTTTTAGCAATTTTAGTTTTAAGTTTGACAAAAACGGTACAATAGTGACAGGTTGCTAGCCTGTCGCCTACGGTATACTTTAAGCTATATCCTCAGTCGCCTCTTACACGTTAGAAATGGAGAGGTGTAATTCTAACCTGCATTAATATTTGAGTATACCAAATGACATTTATGTATTTTGATCATTATTACATTATTATTTTCAAACTTTACCTATTTATTTGATACTTTGGATACGATTGTGGAAGGAAATAACATTTATATTCTTTTTTACAAGTTTTTATTTTAGTTTGACCAGTTTCTTTATTTATTTGTTTGTTTGAGTCAAATCTTGGAAGCTAAATTTGACCCACTTCCAGTAGTCCGATCGACTCGAAATTTGGCATACTTATGTAAATTTGGTGACAGTACAATAATGAGCTATTATAGAGTCTTTAATCTAACCTAATCTTCAAGACTCCTAATTTATTCGAGATCAAAATCTAGAACCAAGAGGCGAGTTTAGATTTAATTATAAACCTATGAATACCAAAGCAAACAAAAACACTTTTTTCTTAGAACGAATAAATATGGTGACAGCTTGGTGGTCCTGCCAGGATCGTCTCCGTAGGAGGGAACTCCTCAATAGTTAGTACCGGCTTGAAATTTGGCGCGACAAGACAAATACAGTCAGCAAAAAAAGCTTGTATTAAGAAAGAAATTTTTAACAAAAAACCGTATTTTTATTAATCCCATTGATTTTACCTTGCAGCCCGTCCTCCTGTTTCCCATAACCCTCCTCCCGGTGGGGCGACTGGGGTTCCACATCATCTTCATTTAGCGCTTTGAGCACTCTCACTACTTCTGCTGCATTTTTTAAAGCATTGAGATCTATAGTTAGGTGTTCGTTAGTTTCTCGAGACTCAACGGAATCAGTCCTTACAAAATTAGAGGTGTGAAGGAGAGCTGAAATTAAAAATATGGCTATTCAAGGCCCAATCGTTGTTACAGAACTAGTGACTACATCAAATAAATAAAAATAGTAAATGTGTGTGTATAGTAAATGGTTGTCTGGAAGAGATCGCTTTTAAGCGATAAGACCGTCTATTGTCTACCCTGATGTGGTGCGCAATAAAGAATATTTGTATTGTACATCTTTGGTCTCATCTGCACTTCAGGTGAGATAGAGGTTAATATTTGAACATTGAACTATAAATAATTACTTTGCTCACCCGCGACCTTAATGATAGCTAGGCTTATGCAACAAATGTGAGCATGCAGCTCCTCCGCCTCCATATGCTGCAAAGAACACACTCATCACACAAACCCAACTAACATCACCGCCACACTCGTTTCGAACTCAGTCAGAGCTCATCATCAGAGCAACACGACCATTCACCATGCTACTAGAAGTAGTCAGAGGCTACTCACTCAGATGATGAATAGTGTAATCGATTCCAATATGTTTTAGCTACATCAGATTTTTTACATCAAAACTCAAGAAGTTACGAATGCAACATACGCCAACGAACGTTTTAGAGAGGTTATAATTAAAATATTTGATAATAAATGCAAGTGTATCTTAACACGCCCAGGATAGAGTTCCGTAGCCGTTACGAAAAAATCAAATAAAATTAATATTTATAATATTAATAATTTAAACTACTAACACATTTCTACGTTTCATTTTGCCACATTGTCCGCATAATTGCTACATTATATCCATGCAAAATTACAACTTTCTATCTCTAATAATCTAAACTAAGTCGCTGTCGGACAGATGGACGGGCAGATACGGATGGGCGAATGGACAGACACAGACATGACGAAACTAGGAGGGTTTCGTTTTTGCCATTTTGGCTACGAAACCCTTAAAAACCAGTTGGTGTCCTAGGACAGTTATTTAATTAACACCTTGTTTTTTTGGGCATTAACATAAGTACGCCACATTTACCTGTATAAAACCTAAATTCAAGTAGTTTCAGCTTGTGAAATACTTACCCAGAAATATGCAGAAAATATAAAACATATTTTACAACTGCATGTTTCATGTGAATAAAATTATTTTTTGTTTCTTATCGTTCCAAGATATGAAAAGCGGAGCGAAACCAAACAAATACTAATGTAAAAGAAATAAAAATGTGAAATGGAAATATTAAATAAGCTGACGATTTAGTCTCCATTTCCGTTTAAACAACTTACAAAAAAACATTTATTGATACAGGTGTTACTTTGCGGAGGTCCATATCGATGTACTGTAAATCATGTCATGCAGGCTGCCTTGGTTGCGACTCCCAAATAAAACCCTCGACCTTAATGTGCCCGTACTAATTTCTTGTCATGAAGCCCAAGGTCGGTAAATGAGTTTGTTACTGCATGGTGTGCTGCAGCGCCTGCGATGCAGCGCCTGCGATGCAGCGCGCGGCGCGCGCTTTGGGCACATGCTGCGGGGAGGAGGGCGGCGGGATGCTGGCGCTGCCAAAAGCGCAGTCAGCGGTATCGGCAATTTATGAATGAATATTAGTTGGTCTTTTACAAATATACAATTTTACTCGCAAATGTGATGAAAAACATTGTATGTCGCACGGGCGGTACTAGAATTACGAACATCGACTCAATAAAGACTAATAGACTTCTAATAGACTCTCGTTCGTAATTCCTTATTTACCGCCCTTAAGACACAATGTACTATTAAAGTTCGCGATTTTCTCTCATAGTCATTAAATACCACAAACGGGACTTCACGCACACACACACGACTGTTTAAGATTGGTCTTTTGGAATCTTTTTGTATTTTTTTTATTTCAACTCCAATTTTTTTGTTACTTTTACGGTCAACCCGTTAAACCTATATCGAAAATACAAACTGAAACATAGATGCATTGAAAAACCAGTATATTATTAACCAGCGACCAGCCCCGACCAGGCCTTATCACGCTAAAACACACGAGTAATATTTACCTCGACGTTTCGACCACATTACAGTGGCCGTGGTCACGAGTAGACTAACACCAGTCTACTCGTACCACGGCCACTGTTAATGTGGTCCAAACGTCGAGGTTAATTACTCGTGTGTTTTAGCGTGATAAGTCCTGTTCGTGGTATTTTATCTGTATGTCTGTCTGTAGCGTTGTAACTGTCAAACAAATGGTCCCATTGCCACTTCAACTTATCACTTTAACTTGCCACTTTCTTTCGTGCCACTAAATCTAAGTTTGTGTGCGTGTGTGTGTGTGTGTGTGTTTGTTACTCCTTCACGCTAAAACGGCTGGACGCATTTGGATGAAATTTGGTATGTAGATAGCTGGACGTCTGGAAAAACACATAGGCTTCTTTTTATCCCGATATTCCCACGGGATAGGGATAAGATTTTTAAATTTCAACCGCTGGATTTAGGTCATGAAATTTTGTACAGTTGTTCTTAACACAACCTCAATGAAGATCACGATATAAATTTTGGGAATTCCCAGGGGAATTTTGTAAAATCCCGGAATTTCAATTGTAACTACCAGATCGTGTAGTTAACGCGTGCGAAGCCGCGGGTAAACTCTAGTTTGGTATATAAAGATAAACTTTACCGACTTTACTTTCTAAGAGGTTTTGTAAAAGGGCGAATATTCGAGCGTTTTGACCCACGTTTATTATATCACAACGGAAAGACAAGTCACGAGAATTTTAATCACGCTAAAATTCAGCATCGGTATTGTCTTAAATTTTCATAAAAAACAACCCTGGGCATCTTTTAATTACATCTGCGAAGACACTAATGACAAAATTAAACGCTGCAAAAACGCCGAATATTCACCCAAAAGTATAATTATTCGTATAAACAACGCCATCTATACAATATCTTGCAAACTTGCTCATTAGCTTGTACAGGTAACGACTTTGATTCAAATTACTACACGCTTATAATATCACAGTAGGTAGTAGTTCAACCAGTTTTTAATAGAGGGCGCTGATTCATCAATGGGTTAACTTTGGTAACATTACCACTAGGGTTTTCCGACAAGCGAAATATCGCTAGATGGCGTTCAACAGACCTCACGATACTAACGCCGTTCTGACGGACCAACCTCTCTTGGGCCGCTCTGCTTCCCCCCTATCCCTTACCACGAACCTAACCTTCCTCATCATCATATCGGCCATAGAACGTCCACAGTTGGACATAGGCCTCCCCCATAGACCTCCAGTTGCCTCGGTTAAAAGCAGTCAGCATCCACCGTGAACCCGTGACTTTAACCAGGTCATCCATCCATCCCGTTGGTGGACGTCCTGCGCTTCGCTTGCCAATCCGCGGTCTCCACTCGAGAACCTACCTTAACCTTAACCTTAGGTAACCACCTAGAATACCTAAAATTTGAATAAGGTTGTGACTTTTTTCTTGCTATCTGAGAATGACCCGTAAAAATACAGCGTATAACGTTTTAAAATGTACTTAGAAATTTAATTTAACTTTATTGAGTAGGTACCAGGCTTGAAAGAAAACGAACGATTGGTCTTAAGAACTTTAATTTAAAAAATATAGGTACTGGGGTAAAAATGCATTTTTTTTTCATGTTGATGGTATAAATTGAATCAACTATACATAACTCAGTAAATAAACACAAGTCAACCTTATTTACTTAAAAACATTCACGTTTTTGTTTTTCAATGAACATTAAAATAAACACAGCTGCGGATAGATTTATTTCATATTTTTTCCAATTCCAAATTTCCAAGTAGCCCATGTGAAGGATTTTCCGAAACATTTTCAGTTTTAATTGGACAAATTTATATAAAATTAACATTCGATCGAATATTACTTGTGGATTAGAAAATATAAAATTGACAATATTGCTTCCAACTGAGGTAATATGGTTATATTGGAATCTTACATACGAAATCATTATTTAATAATAATTTCACTTAAATTTAACAACTGATACAAGGTGTTAATTAAATAACTGAAAACCTAATGGTAAGTAAGTAATATGTTCAGAATCGAGAAAAGCATCAATTATTATATTAAGGGGCTGTTTCACCATCCATTGATTAGCGTTAACCGACGATTAAATGGGATACCGTCTCCGTCTATTCGAACAAAACAAATAGAGACGGCATCACACCTAACCGCCAGTTAACACTAATCAATGGATGGTGAAACAGCCCCTAAATCATTAGACAAATATTTTTAAAATAAGAATTCATATTTTGCAATGTCCTTCCAGAGCTATCGAATTGCTACTGTATTTATTTGCATATTATTAAAATAAAGTATTTTTTATAATATGCAAATAAATGAAATTAAAAGTACCTAATTAACTACACAATACGTACCTCTCTTCTTTATTATTTGCGCTTTTTAAACCTCTCTTTTACTGTACAGAAAGTTGGAAAAGTTCTCGGAAATTTATGGAAATTTTCACAAGAAATATTATTTTCGTATATGAAAAAATTATTCAGTAACTAATAAATGAACCATAGAAAAACAGATTATAATTTCAAGTCGTGCATGGCCTTTATCGTGGATATTTGATATTTTGCATTGAAACAAAAGACTGTTGTCTTGCAGGCCTAGGCCTGCAATAGTGTATTTTGAAGCCTGTTTTAAGGAACACGACGTAAACATTACATAGCATGTTTGAGAAAATATTATTGATGCTACTTTTAAGGTGTCTGAGGTGTTCAGTTTATTAATTAACATCTTGTAAATTTACTAATTAGCTTATTGCTGTGCCCTTACTTTGTAAAAGTTGAAGCTATACAATATACATACTTTATAATAAATTCATCACAACATTTAACGGAATAGAGTTTATGAATTATTAATGTCTTAGAAATATAATAACTTTATTTTATCACACTTGCTCGTAAACAGTCGTAATAAGAGCCAAAAGCGCAGTCTAAGGTATCGCCAATATTTGGAAGAATTATATTTTTTCTTTTATAAATATAAAATTTCACTCGCAAATGTGATGAAAAACATTGTATGTCGCACGGCCGAATTCTAGTACCGGTACTAGAATTACGAACATCGACGCCGGGCTGCTAATAAGGCTCTCGTTCGTAATTCCTTATTTACCGCCCTTAAGACACAGTGTATAAATATGCAGTTATGGCACCCTTTTTACCACCAACGACGGAACAGGTTATGTGGATCTACAATATTCTCAAAAACTACAGAATCGATTTCTATGCCATGTTTTATTGCAATGCGCTATTGCAAAGCTCGCTTTTAATTTTAGTTAATTTTCGTCGTGGGTTTTAAAAGCACATACATATTATAAAAATATGAGGCACCAATCATGGACATGCTAAGGACCCAATAATGGACAACAAGGATTCAATGCCTTACAGCTCACCATTCATAAACTTTAATAGTTATTATCATAGTAATCTTAGCATGGTACAGATCGTTTCTTAAAACCGGCCAAGAAAGAAAGAAAGAAAGAAAATAATTTATTTATAACAGCAATGACACATAATAAGTAAAAATAACAATAGGAAATGTTGCCGCTATAAAAAGGTCCCGGCTCAGCATATCGCTGGTTGAAAACCAGCACTGGTCTGGTCAAGAGCGTGTCGGACACGCCCAAAATAGGGTTCCGTAGCCATTAGGAAAAAATAAGTCATATTTTTCTAAGGATTTCGTATTTTATACGGAACCTTCCAAGTTCAGGTATATTTTATACCTTAGGCTGCTATTTACTTTTAAACTACTAATAATTTTCAAGCAAACTTAGCCGTTATAGTTTTTCTTGAAAGTTTGATATATTTTCTACTATCCTGAATTTTTTCAAATTTTTCCACGCACTATTTTAGATTTTAGAGGGACGACGCTCGATTTTAATGAAAATTTGCACTTTAAAGTTGAATATTTTACAAATATATCACTGAATAAAAAAATCGTCTTAGCAAACCCCTAATGGTTTTAAAAGACCTATCCAACGATGCCCCACACTATAGGGTGAGAAAAAAAAATAACCCCCACTTTACGTCTATGGGATGTAAAGTTTTTTTTTGAAATTTTTATTGTACCATTTTGTTGGCATAGTTTACATAGATATCCGTGCAAAATTACAGCTTTCTAGCATTGATAGTCCCTGAGCAAAGCCGCGGACGGACAGACAGACAGACAGACATGGCGAATCCATAAGGGTTCCGCTTTTGCCATTTTGGTTTCGGAACCCTAAAAATGGGGACAACAGGAAAAAAACCATAGAAAGTTGGTTCTTGTCGATGACTGGTGTCACCTCATCACCCAGTTTATTAGGTAGGTACACTTATAATATTTATGGCATGGAACTTTGTTTTTCTTACTTAATACTTACCTACTACTTTATACTTACTAAATATTTCAAAAATATACTTAATACAAAACTGCTTTGGTAGTAACGAGGTCGTTTGGTTATTCTAAAATCTTACAGTCTATAGTCCTTCATAAAGGTCGCCTTATAAAATAAAACTACTAAAAGCAGCGAACAAATTAACAAGAGAACAATCCACTTATGTATGTACTTACTGTCAAACTTATACTATACTTGGTTTGAATAGGTATTTAACGAAATGTAAACAAACTTGAGCTGCCAGATTTGGTACTAGTACATTCAAGGATTTTAAACATTGTCTATCATTGTAATTAAAACTAGACTAGTGTATTTCAGTACAGAAATGTAAATGTTTAGATAGTTTAATGGGGGAATTTCAATATTTAATACACAAATTGACGTTGTTTTGTTTACATTTAGTTAAATACATCCAAACCAAGTATAACTACTACTACAGGTGCGAAAGTAGCTTTGTCTGTCAGTTATCACGGGTCAGTTAGGTCAAAAAATGTACCTAGTACAGGGAAGGACATTGGATAGTTATTATCCCGGAAAATTTGATAGATCCCGTAAAACTAATTACGTGCAAATGGAATCGCGGGCAACAGTTACTTAAAAATAACTATAATATGAACATTAACTTAGCTAATTTAAAAAATGTCTTTTATGTCACTTATGAATAATTGTAATATTAAAATAGATTGTAATTATTCTTTATCCTAGTCTTAAAACAGCCAAGTGCGAGTCGGACAGTGATGATTCCGTAAAAGGCAAAAATTTTAACATCAAGTAAGTAAAATTGTACGAGTATAGTCCGCGGCCAGAAATACTAGCAATGGCCGTTAGGTATATTCTGCGCATGACGTGACAGTTGCGCGCCAATCAGCGCTTACGCTTGTCAGCCCCTCCCGCGCGCATCGTTCATTCCCCCGCTATACCTTCTTTTTAGCGCATCAACGGTCACCGCTAGATGTTCGTGCCAAGGCCAATACTACTATGAAAAACAAACTACTCAAATAAGTTTAAAATACTTTAAAAAACGAAACAAACAGTAAAAATACTTAGCAAAAATGTATACTATGAAATAGCTTTAAGTAAATGAATACCCACATAAAGGTATTATGTAAGTACATAAACCATTGATATACAATACAATACAATACAATCACAGTTTTGTACACCAGAAATAGTAAGTGAAAGTGTTATAATATAAATATCGCTAGATGGCGTTAATATCGAAAGGTCAGTTTGACGTTACAGTCTTATTTTATTTTATTGTTTTGGTAAACATACAGCACAATTTATTACAGTTGAAATATCACATCTTAAATTATACATTAGCCAAAACAGCTTCCACTAATAGCTTATACATTTTATGCTCTTGGGATTCAAGGCTAATCTATCTTGCATGCGATTGGCTCAATTAGTTATTTAATTAAATAGAAACGTGGCAAAGGTCAAAGTTGTCAAACGGACCTTACGATACTAACGCCATCTAGCGATATTTCGCCTGTCAAAGAAACCTTCATTATAAGAATAGAATTTGAAAGATCTTCCAACTAACTTCGGTTGAGAGAGGAACTTAACAAATATAGTCATAATAGTATATTTGCGAGGCCTTTAAAATGGCGATAAAACTTTTATACCTCTAAATAACTAACAATAAATATCACGACACAAATTGACACCGCCTGACTTAGTCGGGCGGTTTAAAAAAAAGTGTACCCTTTCCTTTTTTTTGAAACTTTGGAAAAAATATGTTTTATACTTCCCCATTTTTTCATACAAAGTTTTATGTCAGTTTTCACGAGTCAGCCACGAGTTTTGTATGAAAACAACGTCGCAAAACTGTCATTTTTTTGGGACTTTTTTTTAAACTATCGGAATCGATTGTGCTCTTGATTCTGAGTAGGAAAAACCAAATTTTTCCAAAATTTCCAAAATAATGAAAGGGTAAGTACCCTTTTTTTAAAAACGCCCAGTCCCAAACGAAGCAAAGCTTGTGTTATGGGTAACATGCAACGGATACACATACTTACACTTAAACTAACTTAAAACATCCAAAATTAAAGAACAAACCATTTTATTCATACAAATATCTGCATTGTCACGAACAAAAGCAAGTTAAGTCTAAATTTCATAGACACGATCTCAATGAATAGCGGTCTACTTACCACTGTACGTTTCCTTCGGCACTTCCTGCCACGTATACAGTGAAAATAAATCAACTTCCGTTAGCAGCGTTTCCAGGCAACTATGACATCGGGGCTTCATTCATTCATTCATTCATTCATTTATTCGTTGCAGCCATGGTATTATAAGATGACAAATAAATATTACAGTGCTACATGGACCCTGCTAGGGCAAAGCAACAACTTATCCTTAACTTACTCTAGGATTAATGCTAATATGAATATTCTTACTTAATTAAATAATGTCATAAAATCAAGCTTAAGAAAAGAGCTAGCGTAGCTTTCAAGAAAAGTGCTTACACTTTCTTAAAAGGCCGGCAACGGACCAATGAATTTACTTGATTCATCATCATCATCATCATCCCAGCCTATATACGTCCCACTGCTGGGCACAGGCCTCCTCCCAGAACAAGAGTTCCCACTCGGGCCCAGTGCGGATTGGGAACTTCACACGCACCATTGAATTGCTTCTCAGGTTTGTGCAGGTTTGCTCACGATGTTTTTCCTTCACCGCAAAGCTCGTGGTAAATTTCAAATGTAATTCCGCACATGAATTTCGAAAAACTCAGTGGTGCGAGCCGGGGTTTGAACCCACGACCCTCCGCTTGAGAGAGAGAGAATTTACTCGATTATTTCCCATTAAATGCTCCGTTTGGTCGTTTTCCTCCCTCTCATAACAATAAGTTTACAATGTTAGATTAATCATACTTTATAATCTTCAAGTACATAATCGGCCTGTTTGTTATGTCACCTGACGTAGATGTTGACGAAACGGCTGACACGGCGTCCACGACAGCAGGTTTCTCGTCAATTACCGCTTGACTCCCTCGTCTAAGTAAAAATTCATCAAACAACTCTTTTTGAACCGTTTTATCTTTTTCAAGCTTTATTCTTTGAAAGTATTCACTCCACAACATGGCGCGGGGTTTTTTTTCATCCTCTTCGATTTTGACAGCGGTAAAGTATCTTCCTGATTCATTAGCTCGTATTTTGTTCTGAGGTACATATGTATCTTCGTTATTATCTTGTGATACACTTGCTTGAATTCGCTCACTCGTTTCGATGCGGGGTTTTCTCTCGTCCTTCTCAATTTTGACAATGGTAGAGCTTCTTCGTAATTCATTAGATCGTATTTTATTCTGAGGTACATATATATCTGCGTTATTGTCTTGTGATACACTTGCTTGAGTTAGCCCACTCATTTCAACGCTTGGGCTCCTCAAATCCTTCTCAATTTTGACATCATTGCTCGTACGTATTTCATTCTGAAGTACATATGCATCTTTGTTATTATTTTGCGACACACTTGCGTGCATTTGCCCACTCATTTCAGCGCGGCGTTTCCTCGCATCTTTTTCATTGATGTCAACGTTTCTTCGTAATTCATTAGCACGTATTTTATTCTGAGGTACAAATATATCTTTGTTATTAACTTGTGAAACACTAGCTTCAATTCGCGCACTCATTTTGGCGGAGGGTTTTCTCACATCCTTCTCAACTCGGACAATGTCAGAGTTTCTTCGTGATTCATTGCTCGCTAGTCTTCTATTCTGAGATACATTCATATCTTCTTTATTGTCTTGTGATACACTTGCTTGAGTTAGCCCACTCATTTCAACACTTGAGCTCCTCAAATCCTTCTCAATTTTGACATCATTGCTCGTACGTATTTCATTCTGAAGTACATATGCATCTTTGTTATTATTTTGCGACACACTTGCTTGAATTCGCTCACTCGTTTCGATGCGGGGTTTCCTCTCGTCCTTCTCAATTTTGACAATGGTAGAGCTTCTTCGTAATTCATTAGATCGTATTTTATTCTGAGGTACATATATATCTGCGTTATTGTCTTGTGATACACTTGCTTGAGTTAGCCCACTCATTTCAACGCTTGGGCTCCTCAAATCCTTCTCAATTTTGACATCATTGCTCGTACGTATTTCATTCTGAAGTACATATGCATCTTTGTTATTATTTTGCGACACACTTGCGTGAATTTGCCCACTCATTTCAGCGCGGCGTTTCCTCGCATCTTTTTCATTGATGTCAACGTTTCTTCGTAATTCATTAGCACGTATTTTATTCTGAGGTACAAATATATCTTTGTTATTAACTTGTGAAACACTAGCTTCGATTCGCGCACTCATTTTGGCGGAGGGTTTTCTCACATCCTTCTCAACTCGGACAATGTCAGAGTTTCTTCGTGATTCATTGCTCGCTAGTCTTCTATTCTGAGATACATTCATATCTTCGTTATTATCTTGTGATACACTTGCTTGAGTTCGTCCACTCATTTCAGCGCGGCGTTTCCTCACATCTTTTTCAATGTTGTTAGCGTTTCTTCGTAATTCATTAATTCGTATTTTATTCTGAGGTGCATATATATCTTTGTTATTATCTCGTGATACACCTGCTTGAATTTGCGCACTTATTTCGCCGGAGGGTTTTCTCACATCCTTGTCAACTTGGATGGTGTCAGAGTTTCTTCGTAATTCATTGCTCGCATTTCTATTCTGAGATACATTCATATATTCGTAATTATCTTGTGATACACTTGCTTTAGTTCGTCCACTCATTTCAGCACGGCGTTTCCTCGCACCTTTTTCGATGTAGCTAGCATTTCTTCGTGATTCATTACCTCGTATTGTGTTCTGAGGTACATTATCTCGTGATACACCTGCTTGCAATTGCGCACTCACTTCGCCTATGCTCATGCTCACACGTCTTCTATTCTGAGATACATTCATATCTTCGTTATTATCTTGTGATACGCTTGCACGAATTCGCCCACTTATTTCAGGGCGGCGTTTTCTCGCATCATTGTCAATGTTAGACTTTGATTTTCTTCGTAATTCGTTGCTCGTAAGTCTCTTATTCTGAAGTAGCCCACTGTCAGTTTCAACTGCTGCTGCTGTTTCTCGTGAATCCCGAGTTTGCAATTCCTCTTCGCTCTGGTTCGTATGGTTTCTCATCTCACTCTGATCTACAGGTTCATGGTTAGAATGAGAAACCACCACATATTTATCACCTCGCTTACAGAGTCTTATCTTTCCTACCGTCTCTACATGAGAATGTCTTGAATTTTCTTCGTGTCTGTTTGGTGCACTTTGGGTATTGCTTGTTATAAACTCGTGCGATTCTCTCTCTTTTACATGAGATGCTATATGACTTTGAAATGAAGAGGCTTGTTGATATTTATTACATTCCCGACAGAGCCGTTGCACGTTAGCACGTTCTACTTCATCTTGTATGTTTGGGTTTTCAGTTACTTCTTCTCGTGCAGCGAGTCCAGAATCTCTCTCTTCTTGAGGGTAAGGGTTATCTTCCACAGTATCCCTCTGTTCTTCTATTGATTCCCTCTCTTGTTCGGTTGGTGAAGTTTTACGTTTCTTCACATTTTTCACTCCGAGGCTTCGGTCTTGCTTCTTCCATAGTAACCTGATATTTATTTTGTGGTAGTCACGAAAGTGTTTATGTAAGGATGTTTTATTGAAATAGTCATCATTGCATTCTGGACAAGTGGTACTATTGCAACTGTCCTTGTCTGACCGTTTTTTCTCCCATGAGCCATAGTCTATTTTATGAAATTTGGAGTAGTGATAATTGATGACCTTAGATTTCCTATTGCATAGTAAACAAGGTTTTGGTTGACATTTCGTGTCCTTTCTTATATTGTTTTTCTGTTTAGTTTTGTCTTGTTTACATGTGACTTTGTGTCTTAGAAAGCCACCGTTAGTTTTATAGGTTTTCTTACATTTTCTGCATTTCCAAGTTTTTCCTTTTGCTTGTTTCTTCTTGTTTTTAGGGGGAATGAATCCGGTTGGGATGCTTGTAACGAATTTAGGTACAATAGCATATTCTCCATATTTCATGCAAATAGCGCAGATTTTCTGTAGGTATTTCAGAAAGGCCTCATTGGACCTGTTTGGATCGCCCACCATTTTGAACTGTGAACAAAGTTTTTTTTTATTATTCATCATTATCATCATCACTCCAGCGTACACACGTCTCATTGCTGGGCACAAGCCTCCTCTCAGAATGAGAGGGCTTGGGCTGTCGCTCCCACGCTGGAGCAGTGCGGATTGGGAATAGTTTTTTTTTTACATAAACTTATACCACATCGCGGGAAAAAGGAATAGTATTAATGCATTTACAAGAGAACTAGAACTATTAGAACTGTTCACCAACAAGAAATGATTTTCTATGAATTGTAATGAAATAATTTTCTACAAAATAAATTGTCAACATAAATAAATAAAAATATAAATATCATGGGACAGAAAAGAAATGATTTTCTATGAATTGTAATGAAATAATTTTGTACAAAATAAATTGTCAACATAAATAAATAAAAATATAAATATCATGGGACACTTGACACCAATTACCTAGTCCCAAATGTACTATGGATACTAGGCAATGGATAAACGTACTTAAATAGATAAATACATACTTAAATACATATTTTACATCCAAGAGTCCAAAAAAACATTCAAACAACAAATATCTGCCCCGGCCGGGAATCGAACCCGGGACCTCAAGCTTCATAGTCAGGTTCTCTCACCACTTGGCTAATCCGGTCGTCGAACGAAATAACGTTTCTATGACATGGATTAAAAATCCATGATTAAAAAAATATTTAATAAATTTTCGATTTTGAGGAGGTTCTCAATTCGATGCATGCAAGTGCAAAGAGCCGCATGGCATGTGGCTTGCGGGCCGCAGAATGCCGACCCCAGACCTAGGTAAGTAGTTCAAAAGTAACGAAAGCTTACCAAAACAAATTACTTAAACAAACTAACTTAACCATAAAAATAATAGATTGTACAACAAGAGCATAAAACGAGCCATTGTACCCGAGCCGTATATTGTACGTGTCTCGAGGAGAAAATGGGTTAAATGCTCGAGTTTTACACTCTGATTTTCACTTCGATGGCGAGGAAGTGAAATAGCACAGTGATTCACTGATTACTTACCTTTTATTTTTTATGCATTATTATAATAATTACATTATTTTAATTTTACTGATTTATTATGATTGATTTTTAGTTTTATACAAATTCAAAATTATTTAAAAAATATATAGAAACTTTTATGTTTGTGGCTGTTGACACCTGATTACCTTGGTCTAAAGTTGGTATTAGACGAAGATTTTATTTTATGCACTAGAGCATAAAAAGTCATTTTATGTTGCCTAGATACAGCATAAACACGAACTTTACGAGCATGAGAAGTGGAGCCTTTTTTGCTGACTGTACTTTTTGTTGACGTACTTGCATTGTCACCCAAACTACATTTGCATGCCAAATTTCAAGTCGATGCTATTAACCGTTGAAGAGTTCCGTGCTGCGGAGACGATCCTGGCTGGACTACCGGGATGTCACTACCAGATTATTGTATTGTCACGGGATTTACATAAGTATGCCAAATTTCAAGTCAATCTGACTACTGGAAGTTGCTCAAATTTAACTTGCAAGATTCGATTACAGACAGACAACGGGACAGGTGAAACTAAGGGGCTGTTTCACCATCCATTGATTAGTGCTAACTGACGGTTAAATGTGATGCCGTCTCTATTTGTTTTGTTCGAATAGACGGAGACGGCATCACATTTAACCGTCAGTTAACACTAATCAATGGATGATGAAACAGCCCATAAACATCTAAAACTCGAGCACAAACACTCATATTTTTTATACATAATCCGACTGGGAAGCGAACCCGGGCCTCAAGCTTTACGAAAGCTTAGTTAGGTACTTACTGCAGTAAAGTTCTCTAACCAGTCGGATCGGTAAAATATTTACACTATAGACAGCTAACGAAATATATATAAATACTAGCTTTTGGCCACGGCTCGGCCCGCGTGGTATTCGGTTATCGCGCGCTGTCCCCTCGGGAACTGTGCATTTTTCCGGGATAAGAAGTCTAGTGCCTGTCACTCTCGGGCCCATAAACTATGTCTATGCCAACAATCACGTCGATCCGTCGCTCCGTTACGGCGTGAAAGACGGACAAACACACAAACATACAAACAAACTTTCGCATTAATAATATTAGTATGGATATGGTTAATATATAACGCAAGGTCAAACTTAGCGAGGTCAAGTCCAGCTTTAGCTTGTCAGACGGTCGCTTTATCACTAGATATGTTTCAACCTAATTCTGTTTACCCTGAAACGGCAATAAAACTAACGAACGCATTAACATTAAATGGTACATACCATTTTGACTCAGTATGAGGATTGGTGAATTACATTAGGGCATGAATTACCTATTAGCCGTGGTGGCCTAGTGGTTTGACCTATCGCCTCTCAAGCAGAGGGCCGTGGGTTGAAACCCCGGCTCGCACCTCTTGAATTTTCGAAATTCATGTGCGGAATTACATTTGAAATTTACCACGAGCTTTGCGGTCAAGGAAAACATCGTGAGGTAACCTGCACAAACCTGCGATGCAATTCAATGGTGCGTGTGAAGTTCCCAATCCGCACTGGGCCCGCGTGTAACTACGGCTCAAGACTCTCATTCTGAGAGGAGGCCTGTGCCCAGCAGTGGGACGTATATAGGCTGGGATGATGATGATGATTATAATGATGCCAAATTTTAATTAAATGCGACCACTGGAAGTGGGTCAAAATTCAGTTGCAAGATTGACCCGTACAGATATGGGTACCATCCCTATACCTATAGGTACCATCAGTCAAATAAGTGGTCTATCAATTTTTAAACAAGTTCCTATCAAATGAATATGTCGCTAAAGTCGAACTTTCAAGTTGACAGACACGTCTATTGGCATTATTGTTTTATGACATGCAAACGATTATCAACTTTAGGGTGGTAGACCACATATTTGGCTGATAAATTCAGTTGCAAGATTGGCCCGTAGCCTTAAATAATACACACATTAACAGTTAAAAAAGAACTAGTAGAATTGATAAAACATTAGGTATTCGACTTCATCGTCAAACAAATTAATGTCAAAAGATTTTATGTGAACACAATTAACTAGATAAGAAAATATTTAACAACGCCCAACTCTGTGTGCTAAAAAACACTACAGATTAGCGAGTAATGTTCTGTCAGCGTGTTTTGTCGGATAAATTCATATGTAATTCATTTATTCATTGTTTTCCCGGCCGGGGCAGGTATTTGCATGAATTATGCGAATGTTTGTTCTCGGGTCTTGAATGTTTAATATGGATTTAAGTGTGTATTTAAAGAGCGCTGTCTTCGCCAACAAACTGCATAGCAGTTTGGCGAAAATATTTTTAAGTCGTTATTTTTGTAAAATGTGGTGAATAAATAAAAAAAAAATATCTTGTTGTCTCAATTAGCTCCAGTAAACTTCAGTAAGTTAGTTGAGAGAGCAAGATAAATACGAACTTATTCGACAAAATACGTGACAAAACATTATTCACGTGGTCTGTACAAACGCTTATATCTTATATGCGTTTAAGTTAAGACATCGAGTGAAATTTAAGTACTTTAAACAATTGTATGGTTGAAATTGAATTTAATTATTGCTATCCATATTTTGTCGTGTTTTGTACAATATTTTATTTACATGCCTGGGTACTCTTGTATTTTTGTCATTAGACTTTGTCAATTTACTTTTAACATCTCAACATGCACGTGTTTTGCAAATAAAATAAATTCCATTTCATTTCATAAGTAAACGAAAGACGCCAGTGGGCAGAGAAGCGGAGCGGCAAGCGTAGGTACCTCATCATCGCTGAAGAACCGATAACCGCTGGGGCGAACGAGTTCTTGAGTGGAGACCGCGAATCGGCAAGCGCGGCGTAGGATGCCCTCAGACTAGGTGGAGCGATGATCTTCGCAGGTTAGCTGGCAAGAACTGGATGAGACTGGCCGAGGATCGTGCTCAGTGGCGTGCAACTGGAGAGGCCTATGTCCAGCAGTGGACTAAGATAGGCCGATGATGAAGCGTGCCTATTCTTTAGTAATGCGTGGTCGGCCGAGCCGCTCATTGTTTGTGGTCTGGAGTGCAAATTCTAACTTCTTATCTTGCCGTCCCGCAGCACACGCAATGAACAGAAAAAACGCTAATCGCTCCGCTACCCGCCCCGCTGCCCGTTGAGCGAAGCTGCACTTAGCGGATTCAAAAGAAAATGGCTATAAACGCTCACCGCACCGCTACCCGCCCCGCTACCCGCTGAGCGAAGCGGCACCTAGCGGATATTCAAAACAAAATGCCGGCCATAATGCGTCAATTTTGACAAAGGAAAACAATGCAATGGCAGTAGATTCTAACGCTAAATAATAGGTTTACTTACTGCTCAAAATGTAGATCCAGTAGTAATTTGTTATTATCCATCCAGCAATGCGTCTTCAATACAATTAATGTCGACAAAATTGTCACTCACTCCCGACGACGTGGCACTAACCAAGTAACCAGCTAACTGCAATGTGTGACATGACAGTCTCTCACAATAAAGAGCAGTCGGCACGGTGCGGGCTCTCCCTCAATTTCTTGCCAGTAATAAAAATAAACCTAAAATCAATACTATCGGTTGCACCTTGTTCTAAATTTTTAACAGCCAGTACATCTTTTTATCTTTTTAATTTTATCGATAAAACAATACTGGCTGTAAATAAAACACGTAAAAAAACAACAACGAATTGTCCTTAAAATCTGTGAACGAAAATACGAAACTCATTCAATAAAAGCTTGCAACTAAACGCTTCATTTCTGAATAAAACTTAATAACTGACGCATAAAGTTTACTTTTGTATTCTAAGTGTCACGTACGACATTATGGTCATAGTTTACGCAATCGATACGAGCTTGTGTCATTGCCAAGGTTACGCACCCATTGGCTTGTCTGTAGTTCGCTATCCCGCTCGCTCCTGCTCTTCCTGTATCTACACTTCTCCCTCTCTATGTGACCAGAATATACATTTAGCTAAAAAAGCCTAAATCGGGATTATTCGGGATGCGTAGCAAATTTATATGTTTTTATTGTTTTAAGCTGTTTAGTTAAGCCGTGGTGGCCTAGTGGTTTGACCTATCGCCTCTCAAGCAGAGGGTCGTGGGTTCAAACCCCGGCTCGCACCTCTGAGTTTTTCGAAATTCATGTGCGGAATTACATTTGAAGTTTACCACGAGCTTTGCGGTGAAGGAAAACATCTTGAGGAAACCTGCACAAACCTGCGAAGCAATCCAATCCGCACTGGGCCCGCGTGGGAACTATGGCCCAAGCCCTCTTGTTCTGAGAGGAGGCCTGTGCCCAGCAGTGGGACATATATAGGCTGAGATGATGATGATGAAGCTGTTTAGTATATTATACAGAAAATATAACGACCATTTTTTAGCTTTCGTCCTTACTCGCGCTCTGTCGCGCTATGGATATTGGCAATCTGGCAGTCTATTTTATAACTAGATCAATAGACAAATATTGTCAATTATGATTGGTTTTTTGGAATCTTTTTGTATTTTTTATTTCAATTCCAAATTTTTACTTTTACGGTCATCCCGTAAAACCGAAATTGAAAATACAAACTGAAATATAGATGCACAGAAAAAACAGAAAAATAAGACCATCACTGGGAATCGAACCCAGGTCCTCGGTAATCCGTACCGCGTGCTGTACCGCTACACCACTGATGGTCAAACTGATGGACCATCAGTGGTGTAGCGGTACAGCACGCGGTACGGATTACCGAGGACCTGGGTTCGATTCCCAGTGATGGTCTTATTTTTCTGTTTTTTCTGTGCATCTATATTTCAGTTTGTATTTTCAATTTTAAATATTGTCAACCTGTAAAAACAACTAACAGTGATAGTTTACCTTTCAAATTGACAATTCACACAACTGCCCTTGATTTCCGTCTATCCCACTAGTCCCATTGAGTAGTCCTATCATGGGACTACTGAGATGATTACGTGCCAGTAGTCCCATGGGACAAGTGGCACTAATGATGGGACAACTCAATGGGACTAGTGGGATAGACGGATTTTTTTGAAGTTGACGACCAGATGGCCTAGTGGTTAGAGAACCTGACTACGAAGCTTGAGGTCCCGGGTTCGATTCCCGTGTCGGGGCAGATATTTGTATGAAAAATACGAATGTTTGTTCTCGGGTCTTGGGTGTTTAATATGTATTTAAGTATGTATCTATCTAAATAATTATATTTATCCGTTGCTTAGTACCCATAACACAAGCTTTGCTAAGCTTACTTTGGGACTAGGTTAATTGGTGTTAATTGTCCCGTTATATTTATTTATTTATTTTAATGTTTTTCTAAAGGTTAGCTGGGCGGATCCACTATTTCTTGCTGTTATTCTGTCCCTTCAGCGAGGGGACAAAAGTAGTACAGTTGAATACAAGAAATGTTGTGTCGCATTATACTTACATGCTTATTAGATGACCAACTATAGAAGGGGCTTTAAACTACCATAAAGATGCATGTTTGGCAAAATTTTATTCTATAAACTTATAGTTTAAAGAGTGACTCAGGAGGCAGTGACTATAGCAATGTCACAAGGAAAAGTTGATCGACCCAGCTGTATGTATTTTGTGCCGAGTTTTCCTTGTATTTTAAAAGTTAGGCTGCTATTTACTCTTAAACTAAGTACTAAATTATCAAGCAAACTTAGCCGTAATAGATTCGGTCCCTTGTTAATTTGATGTATTTATTACCGTCACGGTTTTTCAAAATTTTCAAACCTAATAAATAACCAACAATAAGAAGTATTTAGAACATAGAACATAGAAAATTCTATTCACTAAACGCAATAAAATACAGAATTACAAATAGACAATAAAGAGGAAAAAAAGCAAGTTTTTTCGAAATCAGCATAGTGCAGGTATATATTTAATTTTGTTTTAACTTTATTCAAATAGCTGGCAAACTAGCATGCGGGTCACCTGATGGCAAGTGATCACCGCCGCCCATGGACACCTACAGCATTATTAGGACTGCGGGTGCGTTGCCGACCTAAAGGGGGAGGGGCTAGACGAGAGGGAAAGGGGAGGGGGATAAAAGGGGGGAGTGAAGTTGGGGTTTATAAAACTTAATGAGTCAAGTTCAGATACTCCTCAAAACTGTTTGTATAAGGTAACTAGTTGTTGCCCACGACTCCGTCCGCGTAAATTTCGTTTATTGCTATACCGCTGGAATAGTGCAATATTCCGGGATTAAAACTATCCTAATGTCCTTCTCCGGGATTCAAACTATCTGTAATTATACCGAATTTCATCTAAATCGGTTCAGCGGTTTAAATTCAAATTCAAATTAAATTCATTTATTCAGTAAATAGGCCGCAATGGGCACTTTTACAAGTAATTTTTAAACTACCAGCGCTTTCGGAAAGATCATCATTGCCAAGAAGAATGCGCCGCAAGAAACTTAGCGGAAAGTCATTTTTACAAAATAAAATAATTACAAATAAATACTTAAAAACTACAGTATACAAATAAAGAAAAAAATACAAAATAATAATAATACAGGGATGTATGGGGTCCCTTGGTTACAAAACTAAACACTAACTAAGTATATAATATACTTTCAGTGGAAGTGTAGAATGCTTCCACCGTCATAAATTTAAAAATAATAATAATAATAATTCTGATATATACATTTCAGGTCAAGTAACCATTAAGCTTTTGGATTCCGAAGGCAAGCTCACGTCTGCCGCCCCCAAAGTTAGCTCACACGCACTCATGTCATGCTCTGAAAGCAGAGCGGCCGAGGGCATGGTATTGCTTCCATTCCCATAAGCTCCATGGGATCGTCATGGGAACTTCGACGTCGCAAGCCTGTGACTAGAAATTAAACTAAAAATATACAAGTTTAAAATCCATAAGCTTAACAGTATACAGCCTTAAATATAGCAAGGGGATGTATGAAGTCCCTGCAGGGCTATTCCGAAACTCGAAACTCGAAGTTCGCATCGTACCGTTCCTCTCGCTCTCGTATTAAATAGTATAAGTGTCAGAGGGACCGCACGACGCGAACTTCGAGTTTCGAGTTTCGTAGTGTATTTTGTTTCTATGATGTGTATTTTTTTTCTCTTTTTTTTTGTATTTTCTACGACTTGAAATAAATGAATATTATTATTATTATAGTAGCCCTGCTGAGACGTCCTTAGACGTGAAGAGGTAACCAACCAAAAGACTTACAATCTTTTGCATTTCTAATATTAGCGGGATTGCTAACGAATTAATCAAATTAATAATATACCCGCTCAAAAAACAAAGCTTAAACAACAGGCTATTTTTTGTTTCTTAGATATGGCCTCCCAGGCCAGTGTTACTATTCCCAATCCTCCAGTTATCGGCCAAACACCGGCTCGAATGGCTGCGTAGAAAAATTGCGACATAATTATTCGTTTGACATGCTTACTCACATCCGGCGTTTTAGTGATAACATATAACCTTTGACATAATTTGGATATTTTAAAGTGAAATCAAGTGTAGTGTAATAAGTTTACTATGTGCCTTTCATCACGATAAAATCTAACAATATATACATGTAAGTAGTAGGTATACCTCTTTTGAAATGTCGCGGAAATAATTCCGGTCCGCATTGGCGATCCCTTACTCCAAATAGCGAATTACTGTGTAAACACAGACACTCATAGCGGTCGGTCAAGCTCTTTGATTTACGATTGATTTGATGTCACGTCAATGCACGATCCAGAATTACGACAATATTTTACGACCTGATACCTAATTTATTTATTATTATTAGTTATTCAGAGGTGGCACAAGGACATGCATTATGTTCTATTGTGCAAACCACGCTGTTGTAAAGCTATTTACAAAAGAAACGCCTTCAACATGTGCATAATAGTTTTTATTTTACCAGACGAATTAAGTGTTGTCTGTAGGTACATATTAAATGAGTGACATCATATCCAATATGGACTTTATTATTCAGTGTCAAATGTCAAAACGGCTGTATTTATGGGTACTGAAGCTACGTTATTGAGAGCACGATATAATGTACTTATACGAACTTTTGAGATAAAATATGATTGATGTATAGTGAATTCCTAAAACGGCAAATTAATTCATCTTTGATAACTAATTACGAAACAGCGAAAAATATTTCTTCATTCGTAGTAAATTCAACACGAACAAGAAAAAAAAGTCTTATTGTCCTAATAAATTACGGAACTCGATTACTAAAACGGACAATTAGTTATGAAACAGCGAAAAATAATGTCTTTATACGTATTAAATTCATCACGAACACATAAAAATCAATCTTTTATCGTAGTTAATTACGAAACTCGATTACTAAAAGGGCAAATAAATTCTTGTTTAATAATTAATTATGAAACAGCGAACAATATAATTACCTACCTACTTCTTCGTATCCAACTACGAAACCAAAATTACGAAAACGGACTAAAGGGAAAACCATTATGCACTAAATAAACCGTATAAAAATGACATAGAACCTTTGGTATCCCGAATGAGACCGTTATGTATCCCTTTTACTCACATGATACTTCCATTAAAAAGCATCGGACTGCCTTGTGACAGATCCGTCCCACGGTTTCACAAAGACGTTGACGAATTCGATGGCCTTAGCAAACCCCGGTGGGCCTTTTAACATATAATTATTAATTATGTTTTAATTATTTGCTCCTGTTAAACGGCTCACCCGACGCCAGTATACTCGTACAGTCACCAGTACCAATATCTGACACAACAAGCGCGCATAAATATCTGATACGACTCTATTTCTAGGGCCGGAAGGACGTGTCAGATATTTTAGCACGCTCCGCTGTGGCAGATATTAATGCTGGTGACTGTACCTATATTCGCCAAATAACTAGTTATGTGGTTATAAATAGAACCTAGGAACATCGTAAAGTAGCTTTAATAATTGAAGAATTTTTGCAGATGGTATAGGACCTTGTGCAAGGTCCGCCCGGATTGCTACCACCATCTTGCTCGCTAATCCTGCCGTGAAGCAGCAAACTATCCAAGTCGCTTCTGTTCCGAACCGTCTTGCTCGCTCGCTTCGCTCGCTCGCACAAATCAAATTGAAGTATAACTTTGCAATGTAAAAAATTGCCCAAATGTTATTGGACAATTTCTTATTTGCCTAAGCCAATCATTTGCTACATAATTATTTGCCACATAAATGTGTGATGAAGTAAAATTTTGCAATGTAAAAATGTTGCGAAATAAAAAAAATGCGAAGTAAAGTTATGCCAAATGAGACTTTGGCGAAAGGTTGGTTGATAAGTGAAATTTGGCGAAACATATTTCGCCGAAAAGGCAGTACACCCTGAAATTAATTATGGCAATTATGTCTATCACGAATATATAATTATTGGAGTAGACACATTAACTTATATATTAAAGAACAGTTCTATCAGACCACATTTTTAATTTTCATTCAATTCTTATGAAATAATCGAGAAAAACTAACAAAAACTCAACGTTGCCAGTTCAGCAGGTATAAACGATCTTAACATAGATCTCGTGGTTGATTCCAGGTAACCCGGCGTAGGGAAGATAAAAGCGGAAGATGCCAGGACCCATGGAGAAGACCAGAGCTGGTGGCAACGGACAGGTAGAAGCTTTTTTAGGGATCCGTAGCCAAATAGCAAAAACGGGACCCTTAAGGTACCATCGTATCATGCCATGACCGCAATAGGAACGTGTGTAGACGGACCGTCAAACGGAATGTCAAACGCATACACGAAACGCGACGGCGACTGTTGGTTACGAGACGTGCTGGTCGGCACTAGTCGGCAGTCTCATACTTTTAGACACAAAGAATATAAGAATAAGAGTGTGACGTCTCTCGATGAGAGCGGAACATAGATGTCGCTAGTGCTGCTGCATAAGTAGCGTAGTAGAAATAAGCGTAGCAGTTGGTAGGACCTTGTGCAAGGTCCGCCCGGATTGCTACCACCATCTTGCTCGCTAATCCTGCCGTGAGGCTGCAGTGCTTGCACTGTTGTGTTTCGGCGTGGAGAGTAAGACAGCCGGTAAAATAACTGGCAACGCATCTGCAATACCCTGGTGTTGCAGTTGTCTATGGGCGGTGGTGATCTCTTACCATCAGGAGACCCACTTGCTCGTTTGCCATCCAGTCGAATAAAAAAAAAAGCAACCTGAGATATGTATGCATAGGAAAAATTCGTGTCTAGATTCCTGTCCAGCGGTGGTGTAGGGGTTATAGCACGCAGCACGGATTGCTGAGGACCTGGGTTCGATTCCCAGCGCTGGTCTCTTTTTCTGGTTTTTCTGTGCATCCATGTCTCAGTTTGTATTTTCGACAAAGAATATATTTTTGCCTGACACTTTGCTGTTACGGTCAGGGTACGATACGGTGTAATGTGTAGAGACCTTCATAGTTTCGCCATGTTTGTGTGTTAAATCTGTGTTATATCATCAATCAAGCATAGTATCGATTATCGTTGACTTGTTTACCCGCGGCTTAGGTCCAGCAGTTTAACTAAAATTGTTGCAAACGCAACTGTTTTAATTTTATCATTTATGTTTTAAATTTATACATAAAATAACTTAAGCTGTAAAGTAAAATCAAAACACACTACGGAGGGCATGACGTTAAAATTTTGACCAATCACAGCTTCGCATGTACTAGGATATAAAGCTATGTAACCGTCAAAAGACACACATTTTTTAGGCACTTTCCTATGTACACCAGCTACCTCCGAAAATATACTTACAGTTGAATCTATCGTAGTTTTATTCAAGCATCGCTAGAAAACCCTCTACTTCAGCAGCCAGGGTTTCGGCAGCTACAAAAATCATGAGGTCAAGCAGTTGAACTAAAATCATTAGGTCCAGCAGTTGAACTAAAATCATTCGGTCCAGCAGTTGAATTAAATATTTAGATCTAGTAGGTAGTTGAACTAAAACTATTAGGTCCAGCAGTAAAACTAAAATCATTCGGTCCAGCAGTTGAACTAAAATCTTTAGGTCTAGTAAGTAGTTGTACTTAAATCATTCGGTCTAGCAGTTAAACTAAAATCATTAGGTTTAGCAGTTGAACTAAAATCATTAAGTCCAGCAGTTGAACTAAAATCATTAGGTCCAGCAGTTGAACAAAAATCATTAAGCCCAGCAGTTGAACTAAAATCGTCAAGTCCAGCAGTTGAACTAAAATCATTAGGTCTAGCAGTTGAACTAAAATCATTAAGTCCAGCAGTTGAACTAAAATGATAAGCTCCAGCAGTTGAACTAAAATCATTAGCTCCAGCAGTTGAACTAAATTTCCGGGATTTAACTAAATTCTCATGGGAATTCCCATAAATTCTATTATCGTAGTCTTCACTGACGTTGCACTAAAAAGAACTGTGCCAAAATTCATGATCCCGTAGGAATATGGGGATAAAAAAGTAGCCTATGTGTTATTCCAGATGTCCAGCTGTCTTCATATCAAATTTCATCCAAATCCGTCCAGTCGTTTTAACGTGAAAGCGTAACAAACATACACACACATACAAACTTTCTATTTTATAATATTAGGAGGTTTTTTAGAATTCTGATTCGTTATTTATTTTTTGTAGCTCGAGAATGAATCTCCAGCTGCAGCTGATCCACTCCTACAAGATATAGCTAAGATGAAGAAGTTACAAGCTGATATCGAAGCGAAAGCATTACTAGAAGTAAGTTTAATATTAGATATATAAATATATATATATACTAGAAGACGAAGCTTCGGCAGCCCTCCCAAATAGGTGCTTTTTTTTTTATTCGACTGGATGGCAAACGAGCAAGTGGGTCTCCTGATGGTAAGGGATCACCACCGCCCATAACCATCTGAATACCAGGGGTATTGCAGATGCGTTGCCAACCTAGAGGCCTAAGATGGGATACCTCAAGTGCCAGTAATTTGACCGGCTGTCTTATTCTCCACGCCGAAGCACAACAGTGCCAGCACTGCTGCTTCACGGCAGGATTAGCGAGCAAGATGGTGGTAGCAATCCGGGCGGACCTTGCACTAGGTCCTACCACCTGCAAAACTGACATCGTGAGAGTTGCGGGCAACCGATGCAAGTGGCGAGTTGTTGTTCATTGTGGCGTTCTAAGGGGGAGGCCTTTGTCCAGCAGTGGACGTCTTCTGGCTGATGATGATGATGGTCATACCTACTATACTTGGTTTGAATAGGTATTTAACTGAATGTAAACAAACTTCAGCTGCCAGATTTGGTACATTTACTATTTCTGGTGTAAGTACATTAAAAAGTCATTCTATTGTATTGAAAATTACATTTGAAATTTACCGCGAGCTTTACGGTGAAGAAAAACATCGCGAGGAAACCTGCACGAACCAGAGGAGTAATTCAATAGTGTGTGTGAAGTTCCCAATCCGCACTGGGCCCGCGTGGCCCAGTGTACCCAGTGTACCCAGCAGTGGGACGTATAATAAGCTGGGATGATGACTAACTTAATTATTACTGCATTACTGGGATGTGTCCCTGGTCACAGCCACGTAGGTATGTAACTGTAACTGGCGTCACTGAAAATCAACGTCATCAGGTTTTCTTCGCGACACATACCTACTTAACTGATTTGGCGGCCATTTTGGCTGGTAGGAATAGGAATGGATGTAAAGAAATTAAGAGTTCAAACCTGCTGAATGAATGAATGGAAGTAAAGAAATTAAGAGTTCATACCTGCTGAATGAATGAATGGAAGTAAAGAAATTAAGAGTTCATACCTGCTGAATGAATGAATGGAAGTAAAGAAATTAAGAATTCATACCTGCTGAATTAATGAATGGAAGGAAAGAAATTAAGAATTCATACCTGCTGAGCTGGCAACGTTGCATTTTTGTTAGTTTTTCTCGATTAAGTATTCCATAAAAATTGAATGAAAATTAAAAATGTGGTCTGACAGAACTCTTCTTAATATATAAGTTAATGTGTCTACTGCAATAATTATTCGCTATAGACTTTTATATTGTTTAAAAACGAATTAATGATTATTAACGGTTTTTAAAGAAAATAAGTCTGTAACGAATAATTATTGGAGTAGAATTAACTTATATATTAAGAAGAGTTCTGTCAGACCACATTTTTAATTTTTATTCAATTTTTATGGAATAATAGAGAAAAACTAACAAAAATGCAATGTTGCCAGCTCAGCAGGTTTTAAACGCTCTTAAGTCAGTGTTTCTGTATGTGTATCTATTTGATCTGCTAATAAACCATTATTATTCTTACTTAACTTATCTTTAACTTGCTTCAGAAACGAAAACTTGAAGATGAAAAAAAAAGACAATCCAGTCAAAATTTGGCAGCACAACTTGCAGAGTATCGCAGAGTACAACGGTTTCTGGACGATCCATCCGTGCCACGATCTGCCTCGCGTGTGCCACAACCTGCCTCATCTGGGCAACAACCCGTCTCGTCTCTGCAACAACCTACTACGTCTTTGCCACGACCTGCCTCGGCTGGGCAACATCCCGCCTCGTCTCTGCAACAACCCGCTACGTCTTTGCCACGACCCGCCTCGGCTGGGCAACGACTCACCTCGTCTCAGCCACAACCCGCTATGTATTCGCCACGACTCGCTTTGTCTTTGCCACAACCCGCATCGGCTATGCCACAACGAGCCCCGACAACGCCTGTAAGGATGGTTTTTTTTTATAAGATGAGGTAGCAAACGAGCTGAGTGGGAATTTTCGAATCGTGTACTGTTTGCGCAAGTGCACATACATAACGGTGCAGTCAGCAACCAAATTATACATACGTTTGAAGTGACAAAAATATGTATACAGGACTTTATTGCCTGAACATTAAGGTCGTGTAGACATATTTTTTGCACTTTGGCTGTATTCATATCTTTGTTGCTGACTGTACGAGTGAACTGGAGAAAAATTCTCCACTAAGGTGCACGTTTTCAGTATGTAGTGTGTGCAATTTGAGTGAGGCTTGGCAAAGGATTTATATAATAAAAACCGACCAAGTGCGAGTGCTTCGCGCACGAAGGGTTCCGTACCATTATCTATACAACATTAAACATTAGCAAAAAAACGGCAAAAAATCAAGTTTGTTGTATGGGAGCCCCCCTTAAATATTTATTTTATTTTTATTTAATTATTTATTTTTAAGGTGATTACCGTAAACTGCTTCAACTTTGCCGTCTTGCCCCAACATTGCCTGATTCGATTTAGAGTCGATAACTTAGCACTCTTGTAGGTTTTAAACTTTTATCCCCCGTAATAATAATTCCCGTGTAGATACAAGTTTAAAACCTACAAGAGTGCTAAGTTATCGACTCTAAATCATATTAGGCAATGTTGGGGCCAGAGGGCAAAGTTGAAGCAGTTTACGGTATACATCTAAAGATTCTGTGAATATTTCAAGCGTCTACCTGGTGCCGTTATTAATATCAAGCAAAAAAACGAAGGCAAAACAATCATGTGTGTTGTATGGGCAAGATAAGCTCTTAAATAACGTCTTTCAAGGAATAGATTAGATTAGATTAGATTTATTTATTACCTTTTGAAAAAATACATTATAAGCACATGTCAGTCGAGGCAATAGGTCGAATTACCAGTCACCGTGTATATGTAATTTATTTGAACAAACACATTCCGCTCTTGTTACAAATCATTAAAAGTCACCCGCGGGGATCATTAACGAGTGTATTAAATTAACTCGTAATTACCAATTGGTAGTGTCCTGCGTAAAAACCGGCCAAGTGCGACTCGGACTCGCGCACGAAGGGTTCCGTACCATTATCTTTTTTTTTTTTTATTCGACTTGATGGCAAACGAGCAAGTGGGTCTCGTGGGTCAACACCAGGGGTATTGCAGACGCGTTGCCAACCTAGAGGTCTAAGATGGGATACCTCACGTGCCAGTAATTTCACCGGCTGTCTTACTGTCCACGCCGGAACACAAGTGCAAGCACTGCTTCACGGCAGGATAAGCGAGCAAGATGGTGGTAGCAATCCGGGCGGACCTTGCACAAGGTCCTACCACCTGCAGAACATTAGCATTCTATACAACATTAGCAAAAAAAACGGCTAAAAAACGTTTGTTGTATTGGAGTCCCCTTTAAATATTTATTTTATTCTATTTTTAGTATTTGTTGTTATAGCGGCCACAGTAGGTAATACATAATCACATTTGTTGCATAGACGAAGCTATCACAAAGTTGCGTTTGAGCAAAGTACTTAATTGTTTTTAATTCATTGATCTTCCGCAAAGTAACGCCTGATTCATTAAATGCCTAATAATTATTTTGATAAATTTCTAAATAAGCCTATGATTATTATAATCATGAATGGCCATTGTAGGCAGAATATCTTTAAAGATTATTATTCTTTTTTAGGGTTCCGTACCGTAAAACGGAGTGAGTAGACACGATTTTGAACTTCCAACCTATTTTTAAGAATTAATTTAAATAGTAAAGGACCTAAGATTGTTTTTCTTTTGTGAGTCCTAACAAGTCACAGAATATATAATAGTACTTCTAGACTTTGTTTTCACGCCCGTAATACAGACTTTGAAAGCCACACTTAAAAACCTCACGCAACAGTGGCGCCATCTAGAAAGAGAAAAAACGATAGCCCTCATTGATTTTGTACCATATTGTTAATTTAAGTCGAATATTTGTGTACTTTATGTGGTCGCTATATGCAAGGTCAAAGTCAAAATATCTTCAATTTAGGCTATAACTAGCACTTATGAATGTCAAAAAAAATCTACCCTGCACTACGCCCTGGAAAAGGGTTAACAGTAAAAATCAGTTCCAAATACTGTTATGTTGTTAAGTTATGTTAGGGGGTCCAAATCAGCTTGTTATAGTTTGTTAAAACTTGTAAAACAAACCTAACTTAACCTATATACCGGGTGGGCTTTTTAACATGAACAAATAATTACAACAGCAGGGCTACTACGAAACTCGAAGTTCGTGTCGTGCGCTCCCTCTGACACATTTACTATTTAATACGAGAGCGAGAGGGACGGTACGATACGAACTTCGAGTTTCGTAGTAGCCCTGCAGATCGTACTCGTCAAACTGAACGACATTATTATTTCAGATTTTCAGGAATCGTTCTCCGGTTCGGGAGGACCATCTTGCCTTACCCTTGCTACGTCTGCCGCTGCTGAGTCCGCTGCGAATACCTCAAGAGTTCTTGCCGACGCGACCCCCAGTGGCACCCCCACGCGTCCGGACACTCGACCCCTTTGACGACCCCGAGAGAGACTCAATACTCCGTGAGTCTTTTGGTTTATACTCGATTAGCAACCTAACCCTAAGCGTTGCCACTAGTATGTGCGAGTGAGAGTTATGTGTTTTTCATGAAGCAATAGAAACGCTTCAATTACAACCTCGCACAGCACATCTCTGGTGGAAACAGCTGAGCGGAGCGACGCGAGATAAATGAAGAGTTCCTATTGAAAATACAAACTGAGACATGGATGCACAGAAAAACCAGAAAAAAGAGACCAGCGCTGGGAATCGAACCCAGGTCCTCAGCAATCAGTGCTGCGTGCTATAACCCCTACACCACCGCTGGACAGGAATCTAGACACGGATTTTTCCTATGTATACATATCTCAGGTTGCTTATTTCTACTACGAGACGTCACATTCTTTCAGAACTAACCAATCACCCAGACAAGAGATGTCGCTACTAAGCAATCAAATGAAGAAGGGGTATGGCACGCAGCACGGAATGCTGAGGATCTGGATTCGATTCCCAGCGCCGGTCTCTTTTTCTGGTTTTTCTGTGCATCCATGTCTCAGTTTGTATTTTCGATATGGTTTTACGGGATGACCGTAAAAGTAACAAATTTGGAGTTGAAATAAAAAATACAAAAAGACCCCAAACCAATCATAACTCACAATTAGTCGGTCTCTCTTCGAGGAGGCCTGTGCCCAGCAGTGGGACGTATGTTTTAGGCCAAGATGATGAAAATGATGAGGAAAACTTAATTATTTCTATATTTTCAGATAAACCACTCTTCGTAAGCGATGAATCAGATAGTGATGATATGACTGAAAACAATGACACTTCTGACAAAAACGGCAACAGCGACTCGGATCTTAGCGATACAAACATCTACAGGCCTAAAAAGCGCGCTAGGGAAAAATCTAGCGCAAGAAAAACTAACGCCAAAAAAGGGAAGCCAAGCGATCCTGAATACTTCGTAGAAACTAAACTCTTCACCTGCAAGCTCTGTAACCAGGTCTTCACCAGTAAAAGGGGCTTTAATATTCATAAAACGAGGATACATAATGAAATTATAGCGACGGAAGTAGCTTCGTAAGTAAAATTCAAATTATTTATCGCATGGTCATGACTTTTTACATTGTGTCATATTACTTTTACATTATGGTAGGTACCGTAAGGTCGGGGTACTTTGACACTTTGGAGGGTAACTTTTGCCCAGGATATGAAAACCACATAAAGGAGGGTCCAATAAAAACATGACCGATCGATCAATTAATACCATACACATGGCAAAGAGTCATATTCACAAAGCATTATTTAAGCAATATTTAAGCAAAGATCGTATTGCCTAACGTTTCTGAGGCTCGTGCCGCATACCTACTTATTAAAGGTCAAAGTCAAATCTTTAATAAATTTAGGCTATAACAAGCACTTATGAATGTCAATAAAATGTACCACCGGTTCGGAAAAACCTCTGTTGAGAAGAATCCGGCAAGAAACTCAACGAGGTATATTTTTTTAAACAGATTTAAGTGCAATATTATTATTATTATTTTTTTCATTTATTTACTAAATAGAAAATCAATTTAAACATTTTACAATAATGCAACGAGCAAAACCATACTAAGGTTTAACTGCCGTTGAATTCACTCACATAACCATAAGTTGATAATTAATCATGATTTATCTTTAGGCTAGGTATACAGGTAAGCTAACCCAAAGTTACTGTATCACGTTAGGTAAATTGCTTTAACAATGCGTTTACAGTGGTGTGGTGTTTCACACACACTCATAAGTATGTTGTGATCAAGTTCGTTAAGAATATTAGGTAACATGTATTCCCACCTCCGTTTTCCATACACATTGTTACATTTTGGCAGTACAAATGTGGGTAGGTAATCTAATTTTCTAAGGTTTTCCGGTCTACTGGTTTTTTTAAGACTTCCAATATTTTCTATTTCATCACTCAGTACGAGTATTTTGGTACTGTTATGAATATTGATTATTTTACAATATTTAAATATGTCGGTCTCAGAAGTAAACATTTTTTTCCTAACATGGTTAGGTATAATTGATTTTAGTAGAATGTTAAATGATATGTATATATCACAAGTATTTAACAAAACTTTATTTTTAACAGAGTAGGTTCGCTAATGCGTGCGCTAGTCCGAATGTAGTGTTTGTCAGAATGATCGTTTGTCATAACTCTTTTTTCTCTGAATCCAATAGTTCAGAATTGTTATAAGTAAAACAAACCTAACCTACCTATAGTTTTCTATAGGATGACCATATTTAAAAGTTTCAGAAGAATGTAAGGTTTCAGTGGAAAAAAAATATGACAAACGACGATTCGGACAAAAATTCGGTATGTATGACTAGAGAAGAGTATGCGAACTTTGGCGCTCCCCAGAAACGCACATACCTATACCCGAGTCTAGAGTTAGGCGGACCAACTTGACAGTTCATTACGCACAAAAATGTTGCCACAGTTACAAACTTAATATCGATGTTAGCAAAAAACTCAATACGAAATAATAATAAAGTAAATCTTTTATATTTGAAAGATTTTAATAAACATGTTGAATATCGGGTAGGACGCCATCCGCCGTTTTTTTTTTTGAAATTTCATATACCCGTATGTCATTCGACTTAACTGCCATCGGCTTGCTTGGAACTATTGAGAAATTTGCGTTACTTTATTATTTGTTGTTGTGTTGTCCTTTTTGTCGTTTTCTGGCCCAAAGCTATGAAAATAAAGTCCAAAAGTGACAAAAAATTCATTCCGCGTCTACACAAGGTTATATCGACAAATTTGTATCGACATATTCCTATGCCATTCTTTTTATATTCTGGTAACATTTTCAGTTGTCAATCTAGTTCGCCTAATTTTGGACTTGAGTAGGTATACCTACTGACACGCGTCGGGTGGCATCTCTATCTAGCCTTTTTTTTCAGTGTAAGCGCAGATCGTCGGAAAGGGACAGAAAAAAAGAAGACGAACGCAAATCAACGGAAAAGGCCAGAAAAAAAGAAGAACGCTAATCAACCAAAAGTGGAGGTCAATATCACCGTTAATAACACTGCCAATTATAATTTGCTAGGACGCCCCCTGTTTTAGGGCCGATGCTAACTGGGGGCACAATACATAAGCAAAAGGCAGTAGTTTGACTCAGCCGTACCTATTCTTGAAATTTATACCTACCGCTTATATTGTGCTGGGGGGCTGCTACGAAATTCAAAGTTCGTATCGTTCATTCAAGGACTTTATACATGAGCCACCGTGGAACCCTTTCGGAGGAAAAGTCATTACGATTTTCCTTGTTTTTTTCCTTTTCGTCTCTTTTAAAATATGGCTTTTCTGTCCTAATTAAAAGGACAATTTCGCCAGTGTCAAAGTAAACTCTCTTTGAGAGGGACGTTGTACGGTGGTTGTAGTTTTTGCAACTTGATAGTAAAATTCCAGAAACCACGTGGAGACAACTTGCGCATTAAAAAATTTCAGACATGTCGAAGGTTTACAAGCGATCAGTTGAGAAGGAGGCTGGCTCAATGAGGGCTATCGTTTTTTGGCTCACTAGATGGCGCACTGTTGCGTGAGGTTTTTAAGTATGGCTTTCAAAGTCTGTTATTACGGGCGTGAAAACAAAGTTTAGATTAAAATCATATTTAATACAACTTAAAACCGTACCATAAATATATCGAGCATGCCAGTGTTGCATAGTCCCCGTTTTGTTCGGAAAAAAGGGAGCACAAAGGTTTCCGAAAGACAAAACTGTCTCAAAACACAGACATTCATTGCCCCGGAACGCATATTTGCCATAATTAATTTCAGATATTGCAAAATATTCACAAAATTATTCGAATTATAAATAAACCCGCGTAGCTCACCCGAAAACTATGAGATTTAACATTTCGGAGACCTCACGCTACACTAGCGCCTCTAGTGGCGAATTCATACGCGATAGCCCTCATTGGTTCACAGCGCGGTTTTGTGAACCTCGTCGGGTGGCAGGCAAGGGTCACTAACTGCAAAAAAAGATGGGTGGAATATCAACCTTACGATCCTATGCATAAGTTTGATTATCCTTCTTGACTTTAAGAGGTGTAGTTGGTGACTTTTGCTTGTCGCCCGCCGGTTTCACTAAGTTTGTTGACGTCCGTGACAGTTGGGCTACTACGAAACTCGAGGTTCGTATCACAGAATATATAATAGTACTAACGTGGTTCGTATCGTACCGTTCCTCTCACTCTCGATTAAATAGTTTAAGTGTCAGGGGGACCGCACGACACGAACTTCGAGTTTCGTAGTAGCCCAACAGTATATATGGGTAAATCCGGATCTGAAGATTCAAAAGAGTCAGATCCTCAATCGGATCCGAATCCCTTAATGACTCCTTTCAAATCTTATCGACTCCGGAGTTACTAACTCCGCTCAAGTCCGGCCGGATCGAGCGGCTCGTGATCGCCGTCACATTCACTCGCTCCGCTTTCACTCTCGGCTCGGATCGGATCGGATCGGATCTTACGTTTGGTCGGGCGCTGAGTGAGCCGGTACCTACGTCGGTACTCTGACGGACTTCTCGCTCGGTTATATTGGAAAGAAATGAGATAGAATTAAAACACAATATAATATGACCAGAGCGGGCGACGCATATTTAACACTGTTTTAAAGCTTCAAATAGTCAAACAGAAAACTAGTAGGCTCTTAAAGTAGCTCATAGTTCTTTAAAAAATACACAATTTAGAATTTTTCAACATTAAAAGGACGAAACGAATCGGTACTTCAGTTCAGTACATTGACCTTGGTACCTACCGAACCGAGCCGGGCCGCATCGGCCATAGATAAATTAATAATCGCTCGAAAGAACCGGAGTCAATAAAGGAGTCGGATTCAATAAGCGGATTCGGTACCGACACCGGAGCTGGATCTAGTGAGTCAGATCACTTCGCGGAGTTGAGATTACCCATGTCTATCTACCCAACAGGGGTTGTGTCAAAGTAATACTGATGATTGATGCGCCGCACGTTTTGTTCTACACAGCCAGTCTAGTGCCGTAAGGTACATAGATGTCAATGGTACTTATTGGCATTGCCATACGAGGAAACGCAGCCAGCCTAATGGGCAGCCCACAGATTACTAATATGGGGCAGCCACAGATTACTAATATGGGGCAGCCACAGATTACTAATATGTGGGGCAGCCTGCCCAATAGCAGCGATCTAGATGATATTTGTAAACATAGGTTTTTATTTAGGCTTAAGTTTTATTTTTCTTTGCTTTTGTACAAAACTAACGTATTTTTACCGGACTGCCCCAAGGAGGGTTACCTCTTATAAGCATTGTGTAAATAAATATTCCATGTGGATTACATAATACTTTAAAGCAGGTTTGTTTTTTTTCGACCTTTTGTTACACTGTGCGTGCACTGTGCCCTGTCTAAAGAGTTTGAAACACAAGATACGCCAATTAAATGTCTTAGCGAGACATAAAATAAGTAAGTATACAACAATAATAATTGGTGTGCAATAAAGAGTTATTGTATTGTTGTATTGTATTGTAATATAGATAAATTCAATACTGGCCGTTTTCTGTGAGATCTGATTTTCTTCTAAAAACTGAACTGACTAGTATAAAGCGGTATTATAATAAGCTTTCAAATAATGAAACAAACAATTCTAAACATTTAAATTTAATTTTCATGACTTATAAAAATACACGTAAAAAATGCACCGTAATACGACTAGGTATTTCACCACAAATATATTATAAATTTTTATTGCAATAACATTTACATCTAACTCAGCGAACGTTTAAGGTCTCTACGCATGACACTGTATCACAACATGATCGTAATAGAAACGTGCCAGGCGAAAATATATTCTTTGTATTGAAGAGTATGAAACTATGCCCTAGCACGTTTCGTAACCAACCGTCGGCGTCGCCGTCGCGTGTCATGTACCTTATTTATTTATTCCTCTTAACCATAAGGCTTGGGCCAATGTCAGTTAAATTAAAGATAAATATATTCTTCTTATCATAAGAATAAGAATCTTATGCATGTTGTACGGTGATTGTAGTTTTTGCAACTTGATAGCAAAATTCCAGAAACCACGCGGAGACCACTTGCGCATTAAAAAATGTCAGACACGAGAGCAATATAGAATTTTGTGCTCACTGTTCACTGTTAAGGTTAATCGTCGCATAAAACACTATCAAAATTATACTTCATCTAGCCAAAGAAGCAGAAATACCAAAATTAGATATCGTCTACATCCCCCGTTCGAATGCTACAAATCGAATCTCATGTACCTTACCTAACATATGCATTTGACTTTCCGATTGACTCTCCGTCTGACACGTCCATGTTAAGGTCATTTCATTAATGTATAGAGACCTTTAAAGAAATCAGCCAATAAATCTTTGGTGAAAACAACTAACATAGAAATAATATTTCTATAAAAATAGATTTATTGCCAAAAAATAATAGTAAAAATGTACTTTGCATTAGAGTCCTTTCGCATAACGAAACCATTGCACTATTTTCCCAGGAAACATTCGAGACAGAAACGAATTGCTAACTTATGTAAAAGTAGGCTATACTCTGTTTATTAAGCCAAGATATTAAAGTGACAGTATGAAATGTCAAATGTAATAATAATGTGACCAGCACAATACGAATAGTGCTGCTCTCTGATTTTGGTTTTCGTCATAATTGCAAATAATCGATAAAACAATGTTTTATGGGAACAAAAATTAAATGAAAGCATTCAATATTCTATTCTTTTATTTCCAGCATTGCGCATTTAGGCAGAACTTGTTTGAAAACAAAATTTAATTTAAAAATAAAAAAACATTTTAAAGTCGAAATATCTCCTAAATGGTGGCATTTTCAATAGACCCATTTTGCCTTTTTACCCGAATGCCCGAAGGAGGTTTATTTTAGAATGTCTTAAGTGCCCTATGTGTGTTAGCACGCCACAGACCGTTTTACTCATATACTCGTAACATAGGTACTTACCGAAACTTTTCGGTGATTACCGGTAGTGGCACATCACTATTTATAAGATGTAAAAAAAGACAACACATGAAACGTCATTTTAGTATCTTGGTTTAACAAACAGTAGGTATAGTTTAGATTAAAGCTGTAACCTCATAAAGAAACGAGCTGCTACCAGCAAAGTAGGTAAGGTTACAAAATAAAGATGTTGATTAATTGATTGATACAACAATGTTAGGCCAAACAAGATTATGTCATAATGATTTCCGTACAACCGACGTTATGCTATACTATTTTCAGCGATATAATTATACCAAACGATGTCATGCGATACAAAATTATGCCAAAAAGGAGGAACCCTTCCTACAACTACAAAGTTGAATCAAAACTTGGAAAATAACTTATAATTATGACACTAAGAATTAGATAAAAGACTCCTTAAAATAGCAAAAAAAAGGTTAGTATTTTTTTTTAAGTCAGATTTCTTAGTACATATAATCGTCATAATATAACGAACAGAAACAATATTTAAGGCATAAATAAATGCCATTAATTTTTTTTTTTAAATAAGTATCTTTTTTTAGCTGGCAGTACTTTCTATCACCTGTACTTACATACATTATGTATGTAAACACTTAATTGTACAAGTGTACCTAAAGAACAGTTGACAGTTGAGGTACATGTAAATAGGCAAACTTATCCCTTTAAGGGATCTCTACCAGTCAACCTTTGACCACTACATAATTTTCAAAACAAGTTTACTTAGATAACTATATAATTTGTAACTTACAAAGTAAATAAAATATATCTAATATTAAACCACTTAATTAAAAATAGACTTTAAACGACTTATTAGGTATATACTTAAATTCTCAATTATTTGTGCCTCTGGGAGAGGACAGGTTAAGGGATCTCTACCAGTCAACCTTTGACCAATACATAATTTATACCGAATTTTACGTCAACTCTACCACACGGGGTATGATTTTGAACCACACATTAATTTTCAAAACAAGTTTAGATATATCATTTGTAACTTACAAAGTAAATAAAATATATCTAATATTAAACCACTTAATTAAAAATAGACTTTAAATGACTTATTAGGTATATACATAAATTCTAACCATAGTAAGGTAATTTGATCGACACGGCAACTACGAAAAACGAAGTTCGTATCGTACCGTCCCTCTCATTCTCGTGTTAAATAACATAAGCGTCTGCGAGACGGCCAGAACGAAGTTCGAATGTTCCACTTAATATAGCCCAGGCTAGGCTGTAATGTCAAACGGACATTTTGAACACGAAACTACCGTGAGACTTGCCCATATTAAATAAATTGACCCGGATAACTCGCGTCTTAAATCGAGTTCAGCCCGACATAAATCATAAATTTATTTGCGAGAATGTAGTATTACAATGTCATGTGGTAGATTAATATTATAATTCGAATACATTCTGCTTAATTAACGAAGCATGCAAATATTTTTAACAGTAAAATAATATTGCATTCCATAGCCTTAAGCTTATGGTGTACAATAGTGACAATGGCAACTGGTTGAAAAATAAAATAAGTTAGCCAAAGAAAATTAATTAAATTGGGTAGATTAACATACATAATTATAAGCAAGTATTACTTTCTATTTAACACCCAATAAGAGCAAGCAATAAGAGCAAGTTGTAATTTTATTTTTTATTTTTGTTTAATTATAAATTATCTAAGGTGAATTTTTTAGGTTTAATTTTTAACCTGTATCGGGCTAATGCTTATCTTCGACCTGTTACATGACCCCCCCCCCCCCGAAACATGTAGGGCTAAACTCGATTTAAGACGTGAGTTATCCGGGTCAATATATTTAATATGTCAAACGTACATGTTGATACTAACGCCATCTAGCGATAAATGCCTAATTGCCTATACGCTACGATCATCATTTTCTTCTTTAAAACCTTCCCTCTCGTCATCTTCAGTTTTACTTAAATCCTGGTCCAAAATATGGCAAGTTTCAATATATTCTTGAATAACAATGCTATTGACACGAAATCTGTATGCTACTGCGCCATGATGTAGTCTCAAATGATTCTCGAGATCGTTCACTTCGAAAAGACGCGGGACGGCGCAGCGGGGACACAGTACACCCTTGTCTTCCAAATTACAACCGGCAAAATGATGTTTTAAACTATCGTTTGATATAAAACAGATCCCACAGACACACTTAAATATATCGACTATCGGAATTCGGGAGAGCGTTTCAATTCTACGCGCCTCGAATAACTTAGAATTGAAACGTTCGTCCCTTTTGCAGTTAAATTCTATTGTCTTGAATACATTGGTTTTCTTGTGGTCCAGCTCGTGGTTTTCGCACATTGCATATAATATGAACAGTTTGTTGCATTCAGAACAAGGGTGGCCGAGAAAATCACATTCTTTTCGGCAATGTTGCTCTAGTTTTCCTGGTGCTACACAGGTTTCGCATTGATTGCATTGGTACAGAGTATACTTCCATGGTCCATCATTTATTACCTTCATTTTAAGACAGTGACTTTTGTATATGCTTCGTTCTTGCATTTCTTCTAGTATATGAGATGGCATACCTTCGAAAGTTTTGTCCCAATTTGAATATAATGATTTGTAGGAATAGCTTATTATTTTCAAATCTTTCTCGTGTAAATATTCATGCTCTTTGATGTAGTTGGTGTGGTAGGATAGTTGACAGGTTTCGCAAAAAGCGGTAGGATCTTTGATGTCGTTGTAGTGGTTTTGGCAGTGACCGATAACATCATCATAAACGTCAGTTGCGAAACTGCAGTCTTCACATTTGAAAACATAAACTTCTTTGACTGTAACAACGTCAGTGATTTGTACATTTTCAATGCAGAAATTATTTTCGTTTGCACACTTGTGCGTGTCATCGTGTTGCACACTAACTCCACACGAGAAACAATTGTAAAGAGTACCGACTATTTTTTGACGGCAATGATGATTATCCATATCAATTACATCGATGTTGGTGCTACAGTTGTAGCAGTTGGCTAAAGTTGGTTTGCTCCCTGATGTAGATGGAAATATACATTTAGATTTATTCTGTTCACGACTTATTACATCTTCATCTTGAGTAAAGCTTCTGTCGTCAACAAATGGTGAACTATCTGTGCCTGGTAATTTCGATTCACAAACAGAGTCGTCTGCGTCATCCATATCTATATCATTTCTTTCACCTTCTGCTTCATCTACCTCAGTTTGACAACTGGTTTTAGCAACAGCACTGGCACCTCCTTGCACATTTGATTCATGTAAGGGTTCACTTATGATTTCAGTGTTTACTGGTGAATTGTTGTTATCTTTTGCAATATGTGACTGTTTATTTTTATCAATCTCTTTACTAGTGTCAAGTAATTTAGTAATATGGCTCTGAGTGCTATTAAACTCGTTTTCATGTCCTTTTATTTTACTCTCCCTGCGAGACTTTATCAAAGTAGCTCGTTTTGCTTCTTGAATTATATTTATTTCTTCATTATTTTTTCGTTTTTTTTCTTGGTTTGATTCCTTTTGATCGTCATTACAGTTTTGTGTTACATTTCTTTGATCGTTTGTGTTATCAAAGTTTTGTTCCCTGCTTCTCTCAACGAAATCTCGTGCTTTTTCGGGGTTGTTAATTTCATTATTTTCACTTTCTTCAAGCTTATTCATTGCACAGCTACCTAAGCTTTTAGTTTCTGGATTTGCAATTTTTTTTGTGTTCTTATCTTCACTAATTGCATTTTCAAGACAAGCAGAACTTTGACTTTGAATGCTTTTTAGTACTCCCTTTTTCTCTGTTACATTAAATAATTTCTTTTTTTTCAGGTCAAGGTGACCGTGTGCCTGTTTCCTATGTTTTTTCGAAGCACGTAACGAATACAGCACCTCTTTACATATTTTACATTCGTATTGTTTATTTTCACTTGATTTTGCGATTATTATTTTTTGCTGCTGGGTATCAAAATCAGTAGCGTTCAAATTTTTTCGAGAATTATTCATTTCAATTGCAATTTCATTGCCGCCATCTTCTGTATTTTCATCAGGAAAATGTACTTTTACATGTCCCATATAGTTATTTTCGTTTAAGTGAACGAAACAAAGAGGACATGTAATTTTATTAAAAATTTCTGGTATGTTATGATTGTCCCTCATATGCTCAATAAGACTGGTGTAGGAATCAAATATACAGGTGCATTCGGGACATGTATGTACATTTACTGTATACTTGTTTTCATAATTTTCTTTAGTTTGAAATTTAGTGAAACATCCAACTAGAGTTTGAGTTAATTGAGCCTTATTTTCTTCACGACTCTCAGTTTCATCATAATTTCTGGGTAGACCTCCTTTGTTGTAAATTGTGTCCACGCTGCTAATTAATTTATTATTTAACTTTGTAGGTTCATCAAACGAGCTTGTAGGAATATCGTTAGTTGAACTGAGGTCTGTTTTATAATTACAATTACTTTTTACAACCTTTGTACTTTCGTCTCGTGTATCAGTTTTTACGCGCTTAGGGTTAATAGGGGATACATTATTGTCAACTCTACGTTTATAAAATTTTATTTTGACTTTACCACTTGTTATTTCATCATTTTCATTTGACACCGTCACGCAGCTCTGCCCAGATTTTTCTTTCTTCTTTTCTTTCGTTTTTTCTTTTTTAGTAGTAGTATCTCCATTTGTTTTGGTTGGTATGTCATTATGAGCAGAAGTTGCAGTTGTTGTCAGACTGTCAACAACAATGTCTGTAACTTTTCTTTTATCATATGTGACACTTATGTTAGACTTAGATGTTCCTAGATTTGATTTAACAGGAGCACCATTATTTCTATTCATTGCGACATTATTATTTTCAGTTAATGTTAATTCAGATGCACTTTCTCGTCTACTTTTAGGTTTATTTACTTCATCATATTTCTTATCACTTGTATTTTGCATATGCGCATCGTGTAATATTCGAAGAGCGCGACATAATTTACACTTTAATGTATTATGTTCGAGTGTTGGATTTACATCGACTCCAACCGGATACATTCCCTGTGGCGAAAAAACTGAAAGTTGCGAACACTTAGGACAAGCGTATCGTACTTTAGATGCACCATGCTTTTCAATATGACGTAATATACATTTGATCTCTCTTTTAAGAGTGGGTGATGATGCTCGCAATTTACTAACCAATTTGCTATCCAGGAAGACATGGTTTAAGTATTCATTTACTTTTTTGAAAAAAAAAGTAAGAAATTCAGTAGCACGTTTATCAAAGCAGATTTTTTTTCCTTTATGATCTGTAATGTGTTGCTCGTGAGCCACTCTAAGTTTGCTTGTTTTATTTAGCTTACTAACTAATTCATCACTTTTACTGCATTCTTCTGTTAAAGTTTGATTGGCATTGTTTTTCTCAATAAATTTTCTTAAGACACCTATGACAGGAGTTTCAAAATTGTTATTATGACTTACAGTATTACTGCACAAGACATCTTTATTAGGCGTTTCTATTACAGGTCTAACCCGCAAAACGTCACCTGATTTGCTAGCGTTTGACAACTGTTTATTCGTATTGAAATCACTGTTTAATATGTCAGTATCTTCTTCTGGCACGAAATTTTTTTCAACTGTATTTTTCGACTGTTCCAGTATAGGATATTCTAGGGTATTAATATTACTGTCAGAAACATTAGCGTTTAATTCATTTCTGTCAACTGTAATCCGTTTAGCGTCGGTTGATTTGCGCCTGTTAGTTGAATTTGCATTTTCTTTTTTGCTGCCACCAAACGCACCAATGTCTATCGGTGTTTCACCTAAATTTGCAGTTTGATCCATGACGTTATTACTGGCTTCATGAATTTTAATAACATTGTCGTTGATGCTGTTGTTGATATTGTTATTTTTCGTAACAGATGGATCTTTGCAAACATTGTGCATAGCGTTAATTTGCGCAGTTTTATGATGTCCCGCATTAGTTCTATTGGGATCATTTATATCAACTACACCTGTGTCAACTTTTTCTTGATTTCCACTCATGTCTTGAACATTTTTAGCAATAACATCAGCCGTTCTAACTATAACGCTACTGGAATCGGTGGATTTATGTCGATTTGCTTTTTTATTGACAGCTGCAGCGTCCTTGATATTACTGTCAGTACTTTTTGAAGACAAAATAATATTGTTATCTTGTGAATTCTTAGGTTTCCTGTGGATAGCACCATCGCTATTTCTCTTTCGGGATATTACATTTTGGTTAGGTGTAAGCTTTGGTGGATGCTCGCCGTAGCTCTTATGTCCCGATAACCTGTTTGTTTTACATATTTTCTTGTTAGCAGGCTCTTTCCCTTTATTATCATTGTCTTCTTTGTCCTTACTTTTGCTTCTACACAAATTAACGTGTTTGATATTGTTATTAGAAGGAGCTTCATTTCTTTCAAAAGAGTTAATCGAGGCTCTACGAGAATTGATAGCTGATGGTTTTAAGACGGTAACCTTAGGGTTTATTTTATTTGGATTGGCTGACGTCTCACACGTACTAATGTTTGACGCGATTGCATTTTTTTCACTATCTAGAGTAGCTCTTCTGGTATTTATAGCAGAAGGCGTTAACACACCGATTCTAGGATGAAAATTAGTGTTTTTATCAACTTGCTTATTCGCATCATCGGTTACAATTGTACAGTCATCTTCTGAATCATCCGAAATAATAACCACTTCTTTTTCTTTAACTTCTTCACCGTCACAGTATTCACGTTCTTCACTATTATTTTCTTGCTTAAGAAGCTCCTTTTTTACTTTCAGATCTTCGAAAACACTATCATTATTATTATTCTCGGCAAGCTGATCGCAATCACTTAAGAATTGATTATTACGCCGCTGTATTGCTTCTGGATCATTATTATGGTTTTGTTTAATATCTGTTGGTTTATTGGCACATGGAACACAGGAAGCCTTGTTCTGAGCATCATTCGTGACATTTATATTTGTGTGTAGTATTTTGCGTACCATTTCATCTAGTTTACGTCGTTTGCGAGCGATTTTTTCAGGGTTTTTGGATATATCTGATATTATCACTGTACTGTCGGAGTCGTAGTCATCATTTTCATCCATAGCTCTGTAACAAAAAAAACAATCAATCAATCATTTATTGTCAGAAAGTGAGTGAAGTTCGTCACAATCAGCCAGTGTATGGCGCACAATATTCGGCAGATACGCTAATACGCTCATTATATGTCATTGAATCATTGAAACAGAAGAAAAATAAAAATAAAAATATTAATAATCAAAATTTAGAATACTTAATAATAAAATTAACAATAATAATAGAAAATGTCAATGTCATGTACTGAACGTGCCCGTGCGGATGCAATATCAATAGAAGGTACTATACAACAAATAAGTAGCAGATCGGTTTATAAGCGGATTTCGCGCTGTAATCGTTCATCCACCATTACCTCTTATATTTCGTTTTCTAGAATTTTTTTACCGTAAAACGGCAAAAACTACTAGACACTGGCAAAATTGTCCTCCAATGGACACAGCCATATTTTTTTAAAGAAACAACAACAAGTAGCAGATCACACCACAATTACAACACAGCAATGGTCATACGAGAAAATACAGAGAAATAAGGTTATTCTATGAATGTGCAGATGCATTGTCACTTGTCCAATTCAAAATAATACAACGCAAAAATATAAAAATATAACAAATAATTATGGAGATGTCAAAACAACAATGATAATAATAATAATGAATGAATGAATAAACAGACTAAAGAAAGTACAAAATTGTCAGTAAACAATTCGTGATGTATTAGTAGTAGGGTAAAAATGGTCATTGACAGTATAATGCATTTTTTCTAAGCACCATTTAAACAATTTCTTAAATTCTGGCATGTTCAAAGTTTTAAGGTCATTTGGCAAGTAGTTGAATATTTTAACCGACATATACAATATACTTTTCTTAAAGTGAGCAGAAGTATGGCTTGGGTAACAGAATGTAGCCCAGATGTCGATCTTGGATTGGATGTCATGATTTTATAGCTGTTTATGTGGGTTTTCACAAATAGACACATTTCATACACATAAAAATCATTATCGATCTCTGTAAATTTAAGGTGACCATCTCTAGAACACTTGAGATCGCTGTACAGTGTTGAGGTGAATGATATCTTTACACTTTACAGTCTGTTCAATATAGGAATGGACAGAAGGAAAATAGGCTCTTCATAGTTCACAATTTAGGTAGTCATTTAATAAATTGCATTTTTTTAGTGTACATTCCAAACTTAATTCTAATTATAATATCAAAGACATCAATATTACTTTCATTTATTCATTGACTAGCCGTTGCCCGCGACTCCGTTCACATAGAATTACATTAAGCAATTTTAGGTCTTATGTTTGACTAAAACGGTACAATAGTGACAGGTTGCTAGCTACCTATACCTATACCTATACCTTAACCTTTATCCTCAGTCGCCTCTCACGACACCCACGGAAGAAATGGAGAGGTGTAATTCTAACCTGACACCACATGGCCTCACTCTTGCAGAGACCATGCAAATAAAAAATAAAAAAACTATATTTTCGCATCACATACTTTTAACGAAGGACAAAGGGCCTCTCGGAGCCTCGCAATGGGTAAGGCCACCGCTGATTTTGGCAATGCAATAAATATATCTTTCGAACCTTTTCTTAAACACCTGCCTTGAGCAATCTTCTGGGATAGGAGGGACAATATTACAATACCGTCTTTACCATAAAGACCTATGGACACGCTTGCACACGCCCGCCATGCCTCCAACGGATGTCAGCACTAATCAGTCCCATATAGGTATTTATTATGGTCAAGTGCAGTGCAGATAGAAACATACGTCGGACGACATAGCGTGGTGTCGCTTTTTAATAGTATGATTAGATTAGATTAGATTAGATTTATTTATTACTTTTTGAAAAAATACATTATAAACACATCAGTTAATTACAAGAAATTCACAAAAGGATCGTCAAATGTATACAAAAAATCAATCTTATTACAATAAATTGTCAGCCAGAATAAAAAATAAAAGATTGAATTTAGAATGTCAAATTAGAATTCAATTCAATAATAATAATAAAAAGCAAAACAAGAATATACTTAAATCTAAGTCAAATTTATGCACTAGGAACAATCAATTAGAGATGGGCCGAGTACTTGTTTACTACTCTGTACTCGGTGTATTCGGCAGTTTTTTTATACTCATACTCGACCGAATAACTCGGTTCCATTGACGAGTATACTTGGTCTAAATAAAATTATTATTTAAGAGAAATCATTATGTATTATAATAGAACAGGCTAGTTTCAAAATGTTATTGGGAGTATTTATTCATTAAAAACATAAAAATGAGAATTATCAATTGTAAATATTTAAGCAATTAATTCGCGGACCGGCGATGCGATTTTCTTTAAAACAACTACTTGGCGGTGGCTGGTAGCGCAGCGTGAACCTGTCTAACCTGTTTTCGCGCCTCAAAACTGAACCGAGTAACTCGGCCGAGTACTTAGTTTGAGAAACTTCGAACCGAGTACAAAACAAGGTACATAAAAACAAAAATGAAACGCATATAATATGTCAACATAAAATCTCACTGTACTCTTTTAAAGAGTACAATAACTTGTCTAAAAGAAGTTTTTTTAGTGTGCGTCCGAATGTCTCATCCGAACATTCGTTTTTTATGTTACTGCGTTTAAAGAAATAAAATTGCAAGCACTTACGCCATAAGATGGATCCTTTGGGAGTTTATGAACTTCTAATTGCATTCACTGCACAATTTGAATAGTTTTACTAGCACTTTGGCACTTCCATGACCACTTTTTGGTAGAAAACTAAACTACTAAACACTTGATTTTGATTTAATAAATCTGAATAAGTATAACAAAAGAATGTTAATTTGCAAGCTTATATTATATCAAATACCTAAATTTTACGTGTTCTATCGAAATCGAATGTCAGATCAAATCAAATGTCAAAACTGCAGGGCTACTATGAAACTCGAAACTCTTGAAAGTTCGTGTCGTGCGGTCCCTCTGACACACTATTTAATACAAGAGCGAGAGGGACCGCATGACACGAACTTCGAGTTTCGAGTTTTGTAGTAGCCCTCCTGCTGCGAGCTGCAAATTGCAAATGCAATGCGACACAACAATTTGAAGCGTTTTTCAACCGTAACTAATGTTTTATTTTATAACTTTTTCTATAACTATTAATTAACATTTTACTGACAAACTTTAGTGTATTAGATTGTCTATGTAATTATTTAAGAGGAATTCTCGGTTAAATTAATTGCTTTTTTAAATATGATTTTAAACAATAAGTATACTAAACAATTGGTGCTATTTTTAGGTGGAGTTAAAAGTGGAAATTACGCCTTTGTTTTTCGGAGGGACAATCCCGGGTGGGTGTGGTTAATGTACAACCGATATTTATCGACTGACAACGTAGGACAATATTGCACGGTCTGATAATTCATGCCCTCCGTATACGCAAGAATTATCAGATCATTTTATTACTGTAGTTCAGTTAATGCTGTGTCGACAATTCAAAGTTTAGTGTACCTATTCCAAATGTGATCCAAGTTAAATAACCGAGAGCGTGGAATTGCATATGTAGTGGTATTGTGTGTTTGTAGGCATTCCACTTTAGTGAGAGAGACAACAATATGGAGATCTCACTCTCCGATGCTTTTAGTTACGAACTTTTCTGATAAAATACGATGAAACACAATTTATGTACTGCAACTGCAGCAGGCTCTCAGAGGGGCTACTATGAAACGCGAAAATCGAAGTTCGTAGGTACCTATCGCAGTCACAATGAAAAAAACAATACCTCTCCTTGCAGTCGGTTAAAAAGAAAAAGTAATTCTAACTACTTGCGTTAAGGTGTGCATGTGCATTTTTCTGAAGAAAAGTAGTTTATATCAATCAGGGATAGTGTAGCTTTCTATTTGTAAAAGAAATAATATATAAATCAGCTCAGCATTTTCAGGGATTACCCCCAATAAACAAAGAAAAAAACAAAGTTTAGTTATATCCTATCCCATGGACTTTTCTAAAAATGTTTCCTTAGTGCACACCCATAATACTTTATGTATGCCAAATTTCGAGTATCTAGCACCAGTAGTTTAGGCTACGCGTTGTCTGTCAGTCAGTCAGTCATGGTGCGGTTTAGAGGTTAGATAGAAATTATTATGTTACGTAAAGACTTGATTGGTTTGACGTAGGTATTTAATGTTTATTTTCGTTTTTTAGAGCAGTGTTTTTAAATAAGAGTGTCACTTATATAGCTTGTTTTTGAAAACCTTTTTTATTACTTATATTATTTTATTTCATTTTTTTAGCTATATATTTTATCTCATCGAGTCATGTGTACTTCAAAACTGAACGTAAATGTAAAATTTCGTTTCTATGCTATCAACCTTTGAGGAGTTCCGTCATGAGCAGGAGACCTTGGCTGCAGCATCAGGTGGTGTCTACATATTATACCTATACACGCATCGTCATTGAAACTGAAAAATCATGTAGAGCTATATTTTGTTTTTGCCATTATCTTCAAAAAAAAAAATCAAAAAATCAAAATCATTTATTCAGTAAATAGGCCGCAATGGGCACTTTTACACGTCATTTTTTAAAACTACCAGCGCTTTCGGAAAGACCATCATTGCCAAGAAGAATGCGCCGCAAGAAACTTGGCAGAAAGTCATTTTTTCAACATAAAATAATTACAAATAAAATACTTAAAAACTACAGTATACAATGAAATAAAAGAAAATACAAAATAATAATAATAATAATACAGGGATGTATGGGGTCCCTTAGTTACAAAACTAAACTCTAACTATAATCTACGTTCAGTGGAAGTGTAGACTGCTTCCACCGTCATAAATTAAAAATAATAATAATTATTACTGACTCTTTTGAGGAGTTCCCTTCTACGGAGACGATCCTGACCGGAATGAGCAGTGTGTCACTGCCGAATGATTGAATTGTTACCAGATTTACATCAGTTTGCCAAATCTCCAGTCCCTAGTTTTATTAGTTAAGATTTCGGACTCTACGTCCCTATGAGGCCGTTTCCTAAAAGTACATGAGTACATTACCTCTCGATAAAGCTTAGAAACCTTCAAATACGGTACTAATATAGTACGGTGACTTTCGAAATATTCCAATTTTAAAGAGTATTTTCAATTAAATCGGATTGAGTTTACAAACGTATCAGAATAAAATGTATTTTTTTTATATCTGACTATCATCCCAGCCTAATACGACTACAGGCCTCCTCTCAGATAGCTACGCGGGCCCGTGCGGATTGGGAACTTCACACGCACCATTGAATTGCTTCGCAGGTTTGTGCAGGTTCCTTACGATGTTTTCCTTCACGCAAAGCTCGTGGTAAATTTCAAATGTAATTCCGCACTTGATTTCGAAAAACTTGCGAGCAACCCACGACTCTCTGTTTGAGAGGCGATAGGTCAAACCACTAGGCCACCACGGCTTACCTATCTGACTATATCAGTAACTAAAGTCTCGATTATTTAGATGATGACCTAAATTGTTTGTAATTATTTCTGTCACAACCTGAATTTATTTAAATGGAAAAGTACTTACCTATATATATATTGCAGCATTACAACGCTGCATGATTGTATCTTGTTGCATATATACTCTTCGGTCGTTTTCCAGCCGTTTTCACTGGCCGGTTTCGTGCTGGTTAACTCTTTTATGTTTCGAATTTGGTTTTAGATTTGAAATTCGAAATTTAAATTCTGTGTTTAGATAGTTCTTTCGGCGTTTTTGTTTCGGATTCATTCTTTGATCACACATTGTCAAGTGCAGTACCTACTACGTTCCTACATAGGTACTTATACTCTTTGCTACTACGTCTCGACTAGGCCATTCTCTTTAATAGAGTATTGTCCTCTTTTTCATGTAGGCGTACTTTATAATCTTGTGCTAAAGTACGCTAAAATACTCTATTTACGTAAAACTTATTCTTACTGGCTCGTTACTGTTATGAGTACTTGAGACTAAATAAACTAGTATCCACTTTTAAGGAGAAATAATAAATACTCTTTTTTTATTCTGTGTACTTTATTTTTGTCCTTCTAAAATGAAAAAATACTTTATTCGCCTAAAAAAGGTGGCAACCCTAGTCTCGACATTGCCAATTTTCTGCTTTAATAAGTGTTTAGTGCCCAGTTTTTTCCGAGCTCATATTCCTGTTTATTTTGGCCTAATCTTGTTAAGTGCTGGCTTGTGCCGCAAGAGTATATTGCCGTTTGTGTCTGTGGTGGTTTTTTCCTGCTCGCCTGAACTTGAGGCGCTTTACCAGCATTGCCGATTTTCAGATTTCTCATCGGGTAAGTTTTTAATCAGTTGTTTTTTTTTAATTTATTAATCACATTTTACAAAAATAACAACTTAAAAATATTTTCGCCAAACTGCTAAGCAGTTTGTTGGCGAAGACATTGTTGCCTATGGTCGTGTTAGTTAGGTTTTTCCTTGTTGTGGGTTAATTTTAAATTTCTTTTCACCTCAGCAACTCGAACAGGCAAGTTTTGCTATGAAAAATCAGTGAGCAAAATCGCATTTTGCTCACTCCGCGAGACAAAGTAGCTTTTTAGTTATTTTTTTTTAACTCTGAGGACAGTGCTGGGTCCACTACTGAATTCCAAATATTTGAACTTGACTTAGATTTGTCACTTTCACTTCAATATGAAAAAAGCGAGAGAGGATCCAATCGATACTAAGTTCGATTTTCAAATTCTGTAGACCTAAAAAGAAACAAACGTTCGGATACAAACATAACTACAAAATTACATAACGTCTGTTATATTAAGTATATAGTGCATTATTAGAGGGATTTAGTATACCACATATTGTTCGAAGCTTGTACGGTGGTTTTCTCAAATATAAACTAAAAAAACTACAAAGATAAATTAGCAAACAAAACTGGCATAAATGAACGAATATCCCGCTCAATTTTACTTTTTTCTATGTTTTTTTTTAGTTTTTAATTAAGCAAGAAGCATTATACCTACCTACCTTTTAAAAAAATACTGTGTTGACCTTTAGCATTGAAAATATGACAATAATTAATTAATTATAATTAGGACAAATTGAAAAACAAAAACACGAGGTGAAATTAAAAAAAACATAGGGAACTATATGACAGCGAAATATTTCCGAAATGTTACAATTTTCCCACTCTTTTAATAAAGTATGCAATAGGCAACCTCGTTGTACGAAAGCCGCTGCTCTTGTGTTTTTTTTTTAATAAAATCGTTCCGTATACTGCCTATCTCTTAAAGTTGGATCAAATGTTTGTCAAATTGAATGAATTTGCAAGTAATCTATTTATAATATAATAATAATAATAATAATTTATTTATTCAGACAACTTGACCAAAAAAAATTGTTAGTATTTCCTTAAGACTATGTTAGTAATTATAGCTAGCCAGTGAAGGGTATTTTTTATTAGGTGTTGCATAATTGCTTCAGGAGACTGTTTGGGCTGCCACGTATCCTAATTAAAAGTGGTGCCATCTTTTTGCGCAAGACGGCAGTAAAGTTGTCCACTCGAGCTCCCGCGAACATGGCGGTATTTATACTCGTATTCATGTTTCAAACAAAAGAAGTTTTGTTTATTTTTAAAAATAAAGGTATGTCTCCTTTAAGTAAAATGAGCCAACTAAAGGATTTAACGTAGTGCCTCTCCAGGGCCCGACTTATTTTTCCACACTGTATACATTAAGCACACATACACACATTAAGCTGCTTTAAATTTTATTAGATAGAATAACCCTGCGATACTGGTATAGCCCCAAAATAATATGACCCAGATTACGATTACAGCGACGTCATTCATAAATGGTTCCGTGTACCCTTCGGGCACGGAACTCTAACGCTGGGAACCCCCGGACTCTATGCCTGGCTGGAACGTACAAGGCCAAATAAGTGCTAAATCAACCGAGTACGCGTCCACAAAAATACTAGACCCAAATACTAGGTATTTACGAGTAACTATTCAATAGGTATAAATAAACTGTATAAAAGTTGAAAAACTCCCCGACATTATTATTTTAAAGTTGAGTATCTTAACGGCTGATTTACCTATTCAGCATGAACTTGGTAGGTATACAGAGAGTTTGTATTCCGGAGAAGGATATACATACATATGATAGTCTTTATCCAGGAAAATTGCATATACTCGAGTCCAAAATTAGGCGAACTAGATTGACAACTGAAAATGTTACCAGACATAGCAAAAAAGAAATAGGCGTAGGAATATGTCGATACAAATTTGTCGATATAACCTTGTGTAGACGCGGAATGAAAATGTTTGTCACTTTTGGACTTTATTTTCATATCTTTCGACCTGAAAACGACAAAAAGGATAACAACAAATAATAACATAACGAAAATTTCACTATAACGGATATAGTTCCAAGCAAGCCGATGGCAATGAGAGTTTTCACAGAGGTGAAATATCGCTAGATGGCGTTAATAGTATCGTGAAGTCCGTTTGACGTTTGACGTTTGCTCTTGATTGGTTAAATAACTAAATGAGCTAATCACAAGCAAATGGCAAATGGACTTGACGATACTAACCCCATCTAGCGATATTCCGCCTCTGTGAAACCCTCATTAAGTTGAATGACATATATGAAATGTCAATAAAACAAAATGGCGGATGGCGTCCTTACCGATGTTCAACATTATTTCGCAATCTTTCAAATAAAACATTTCTTTTATTATTATTTCGTATTGAGTTTTTTTCTAACACTAATATTAAGCTTTTTTTAATATCGATATCACAGCACTGGTGTAACTGTGGCAACATTTGTGTGTAATGAACTGTCAAGTTAGTTCGCCTTATTCTGGACCCGAGTATAGTTCCCACGGGACGGCGATAAACGTATTCTACGCGGACGAAGTCGCGGACAACAGCTATATACTTAGGGGGCGTCCATTAATTACGTGAGGTCTTTAAGGGGGGGAGGGCGTCAAGTAAAATCTTTCCAAATCTCACTTGGGGGGAAGGGGGGGGGGTTTATCAAATATCACGGTATTTTTTTTCAACATAAAACCGTGTAAAATTGCGTGAAAGTAAAGTTTATTAATTTAAGTTGAAATATTTATTATTTAATTTTATCACAGTGATTTTATACTAGGGCAATATTCTCAAATCACAAATACTAGTCTTTGGTAGTCGTAAATAAAATTAATAGAACAAATTATTTTTCTTTTTTAAATCCAACGGGTTTACAGCCAAAACACATTTCAAAAATCTCACGTGAGATTTGTGGAGGGGGGAGGGAGTTAAGGAAAATCTTACGAAATCTCACCAGGGAGGGCGGGGTAGTCAAAAAATCCTAAAAAATGTCTCACGTAATTTATGGACGCCCCCATAAAATACTCATACGGTACCGCCCGGGCGGAAACTTTGGCGTCCATGATACCTCCAAAAACCTGTTCCCGTAAATACGTCCCGCCGTCCTTACTACTAGTTTTCAGTGAAAGAAAAACGAGTCATTTCAGTCCGTGGACGCTTCCAGACGGGAACAGACGTTTGTGTAACTCCGCGATTTGCCGGCTTACTCAATGATATTGAGTCTTCACTTCCCTTTAACCTTTGTCAGTTGTGGACAAATTATGTAAGTTGAACGTTCCGGGATTTTATTGAATTCCCGCGGGAATTTACAAACATACACAAACGATGTAAAACTATGGCTCCTTTAAAGTTGACGAGCGGATGGCCAAGTGGTTAGAGAATCTGACTACGAAGCTTGAGGTCCCGGGTTCGATTCCTGGCCGGGGCAGATATTTGTATGAATAATACGAATGTTTGTTCTCAGGTCTTGGATGTTTAATATAATTAGAAATTGCTAAACTATTCATTGTTTTCATTGCATACTTTAATAGCATTATTTCGTACGGCCTCATTTTATGGGGATCTGCTGCAGACATTAAGTCAATTTTTATCTTACAAAAGAGCAATTCGAGCAATTTATAATTTGAAGACGCGTGAATCTTTAAGATCTTTTTTTAAGGAAACAGGTATCCTAACCCTGCCGTCGCTTTATGTTTTTGAAATAATCATGTGTGTTAGGAAGAACATATGTGATTTTCCCACTAATGTCGATAAGCCAAAGGCTACTAGAAACACAGGGAAGCTTAAAGTTCCATCTTACAGACTGGCTAAAACCAAAACGCCGTTTCTGGGAAATTACATACGTTTTTATATAAAATTCCAAAAAATATTACAAATGAAACGGATACAAAATTCAGATCTATTGTCAAGAAGACATTAATATCTATAAGCCGACGTATTATAAAGTTAATGATTATATCATGGACAGGGATTTGAAAATAATTCCGATCCGCATTAGCAATCCCTTTAAATAGCGAACATACTGTGTTAAATAGGTACTTATGATGTATAGATATCATTTAATAATATTGTAAATCTGTTTAAAAAAACTATACCTCGTTGAGTTTCTTGCCGGATTCTTCTCAACAGTGGTTTTTCCGAACAGGTGGTAGTTTTTTTTTTGACATTCATAAGTGCTTGTTATAGCGTATAGCCTATCTGCAAATTTTCGAAACCGGTAAACTCAGAATCTAGAAATTTGGTATGAAGATAGCTATTATAACACTAGAAAAGTCTGAAAAGCTTGATTTTTTTCTGCCCGTCTGTAAATATCTATGACCAATATAATCTGATCCCACACTGCGTACATTTTGCTTAAGAGTAGGGCTCTGTATACACAGTATATATTAAATCACTCGGAAAAAGCGAGAAATATCTTCAAGACACGATGTACGGAACCCTCGGTGCGCGAGTCCGACTCGCACTTGCCCGGTTTTTTTTAACATGTTGTGTATCGATATTGAATGTTGTCGATACGTGAGAAGTCACTATGACAGATCAAAAATGCCGCGATACTTCTGCAGGGCTACTACGAAACTCGAAACTCGAAGTTCGTATCGTACCGTCCCTCTCGCTCCCGTATTAAATAGTATAAGTGTCAGAGAGACCGCACGACACGAACTTCGAGTTTCGAGTTTCGTAGTAGCCCTGCTGGGCTCTGTTAGTAATTCACTCTAGTTTAAAATAATTTCCTGCACCTGTGTAAGGACGTAGATGAGCTGGGACGTCATGGCCTCTCATGCCCCAAAAGCGCTGGTCGCTTATTCCGCCATGCACCATTAATGACCTGGTACGGCCGCTCGCTTGCCACCGTCTCTGTGCCCGCAATCCTTGAACCCGTTGGCATGGCCAGAGACGATGGTAAGCGCCCCGACGGGGCTACTCTGGTGCCATGGAAGCTGGGTAAGGCTCTGGTGTGGGACGCAACGTGTGTCGACACTTTCGCGCAGTCCCACATTCAGGCAACCCACTCACAAGCCGGGGCTGCAGCTGACCAGGCCCAAGTTCTCAAGCGCCGCAAATACTCTTCTCTTTTAAAGGACTATGAGTTTGCGGCGCTCGCAGTGGAGACAATGGGTCCATGGTCGGCTGACATGAAGGCCTTCATGGGAGCCATGTCGTCACGGCTGATAGAGTCCTCAGGAGACCCCAGAGCTGGCGCTTACCTCTCCCAGCGAATTTCTCTAACTGTACAGAGAGGTAATGCCGCCAGTGTGTTGGGGTCTATGCCGCAGGGGCCTCCTAGATGGTGTTTTCTTTTTATAGTTAGGTATATTTATGTTGTTTTTATTAATTTTGTTTCCTATCATATTATTGTATCTTGTGTTGTGTTAAATTATATTTCCTAACTAACTTTAATTTCAACTAAGTTGATTCAACTAAGTAGTTTTTTACGATTGGGCATTTTGAGGAAACAATTTGCGTGGTGCTAATAAAGAATTTTATGGTCGGTTCGGACAGTTCTAGAATGTTCGTCCCTCACGCTATGCATCGCGTTTTGTCTAATTTTATTAGACAACTACTTAACTTCATTAAAAGAGTATTTCCGGTTGGCATTGACCTTGTTGGGTACAGCAGGGCTAAAACGAAACTCGACACTCGAAGTTCGTGTCGTGCGGTCCCTCTCGCTCTCGTGTTAAATAGTATAAGTGTCAGAGGGACCGCACGACACGAACTTCGAGTTTAGAGTTTCGTAGTAGCCCTTCAGTAGTACAGCGAAATATAAGATATACAGGATGTCTCCGACCAAAGGGCTTTTAAATACAAGGTTCGATTTTACTCGCATAAGTTCATGGCGTGCGGTCCCTCCCTCTGACACTTTATACTATTTAACACGAGAGTGATTTCGCTAAGCTACGTTCTGCTAGTAAAAATTAAGGTTCAGTAATGTTTCGCAACTAACGTTTGGCAACCTGATTCATTTCGCAACTTCTTTTTTTTATTCGACTGAATGGCAAGCACCAGGGGTATTGCAGATGCGTTGCCAACCTAAAGGCCTAAGATGTGATACCTCAAGTGCCAGTAATTTCACCGGCTGTCTTACTCTCTACGCCGAAACACAACAGTGCAAGCACTGCTGTTTCACGGCAGGATTGGCGAGCAAGATGGTGGTAGCAATCCAGGCAACTTTTCATTTCGCAATTGTTTATTATTTCTGAAACTGTAAATATTTCAGTATCTTTATAAAACTAACCTAACCTAACCTAAAGGGTTCTACAAGATGACCCTGAAATAAATCCAGCAGGGCTACTACGAAACTCGAAACTCGAAGTTCGTGTAGTGCGGTCCCTCTGACACTTATACCTACTATTTAATACGAGAGCGAGAGGGACGGTACGATACGAACTTCGAGTTTCGAGTTTTTAGTAGCTCTGCTGATATATATACTCAGCGGCCCAAAATTTGGCCCACTCTCCATACAAAATTACCTATAACTGCATAGGTTTACTAAAGTTTCGGCGAATATCGTTTGGCAACCTGTTTCATTTCGCAACTTTTCATTCCGCAACTGTTTAATATTTCTGAAACTGTAAATATTTCAGGATTTTTATAAAACTAACCTAAGCTAAACTAAAGGGTTCTACACGACGGCCCTGAAATAAATCCTGAATTATTTACAGTTTTAGAGTTTGTGAAATGAAAAGTTGCGAAATGAAACAGGTTGCCAAACGTTACGTTGCGAAAAGGCAGTAGGTACTCGAACTGCATACATTTGAGGTCCATATTTTTTGCCGCTCAGTATATTTACAGTTTTAGAGTTTATTTATTTATTTTATTTTGTTTTATTTATTTGGGCATCAACAGCAATACAATTATTATTATTATTATTATTATATTTAGCCTATAACTGTGTCCCACTGCTGGGCAAAGGCCTCTCCTCTTGACTTCCACATCTCCCTATCCAGAGCTATATTTGGCCACTCACTCAATTAGCAATACAATACATTATAATAAAAGTATAGTAGTTAAAAGTTGCGAAATAAACGGATACCAAAAATACAATGATCTCATTGTTTATTCACGTAGTCCGCCCAGCAACAAGTTGGCATTCTTGCTCGTTTACAAAGCGACCTTCACTCCCACCCTCCGTGGGGGTTGGGGGTTGCTCTACGTGCGGGGAAAAACCTGTCGTGATCCAACTTCCGCATAGAAATAATTACTATACCGGGTGAGCCCTTTAACAGGAGTATAATTAAAACATAGATCGAACTCGTCAAACCGAACGACATAGTTATTTTTATAGTCACACTTGGGCGGCGGTGATTGCTTCCCATCAGGTGACCTGCATGCTCGTTTGTTTTTATTTATTGATAAAGGGAAACAAACAGCAAACCCCTCCCTGCTGCACCCTCTTACATAAAAAAACAACATGGATCATAATATACCTTTTTTATAGTTGGACCTGTATTGTTCTGGAAATAAAGTCGTCTTATGTTCTTCCATTAAAAAAATATATACATCCAGGTCCAGTGCAACAACAATGGAAGAACATAAGACGACTTTATTTCCAGAACAATACAGGTCCAACTATAAAAAAGGTATTTATGATCCATATTGTTTATTTTTGTAAGAGGGTGCAGCAGGGAGGGATTTATATGTATACTTATATAGGTACATGAACATTGTGTACATATCAATATTGACTGTATGACTTCGAAGACTTCTAGACTTGTTTGTCTTTTTTCCGTTTTTATTTCAAGTTTTTTTAAGTCTGTTGTGTTATTTTAACTACGACAAATTCATTTACCGCTATCTCGTGGAACCATGCAAATTTTTAAGATATAACCTAACCAAAAAAAAGTTGGAAAACCCCCGACTTTGTCACTTCAAAGTTCAATATCTCAAAAACGGCTTAACCGATTTTGATAACACATGTCTAAGAACCATTGCTAGAAACCCTGCTTTCAATTAAAAAAAACCGCATTCTAACCAGTCCACCCGTTAAAGAGCTACGGTGCCACAGACAGACAGACACACACAGACACGCAGACATACAGACACAAATAGCGGTCAAACTTATAACACCCCTCTTTTTGCGTCGGGGGTTAAAAACCATTAGCAATATAAATAAATAAATAAATAAATAAATAAATTAATATCATAATAATATGTATAGTCACTTCTTACCGCGGTATGAACTTGACGTTACAGCGAGAATGCTTAATGTTTGAGCGACAAACTGGCGCCCTGATGTATCGAACGACCGGCGTGGCTTTATTTTATTATAGTCCGAGAGCTGCTAGACATTATAGCAACTGACATTAATTTATTATAATTTATTCAATACTCGATGCTTTCTTGCTATTCCACAATATATGGTTACAGATGCTACAAATGGATATAAATATTTTACGAGTACGGTCTATGTTTTAATTATTTGCTCCTGTTGGGTCCTATTTGGTCCTATTTATGGCTCACCATGTACCGGGTTACACTATTTACTGCCCCGGATAATACCGGCTCCATATTTCGTGTACACGCCCGTAGAACAAGTAGTCAAGTTCATTTGAATGGTTCAACCGTTTGAGCTACATTGAGTAACTAGCAAACATTGGAAAATCCAAGCATTTTCAAAATTTTCTTCTATTTACAAAATAGCTCTTGAACTAAATGGGATGGGAAGCTTTTATTAAGTACTAGCTTTTGCCCGCGGCTCCGCCCGCGTGGTATTCGGTTATCGCGCGCTGTTCCCTCGGGAACTGTGCATTTTTCCGGGATAAAAAGTAGCCTATGTCACTCTCGGGCCTATAAACTATCTCTATGCCAAAAGAACTATCTATGAGAAAGACCGACAAACACACAAACACACTTTCGCATTTATAATATTAGTATGGATTGCCCGCCTATTGCCAGCGATTCCGTTCGTTTATCGCTGTCCCGCGCAAACTATGCAATTTTCCAGGATAAAAACTATCCTGTATGTCCTTCCCCAGGACTTAAACTACAGTATACCACATCCAAATTGGTTCAGCGTTTTAGACATGATGAGGTAACAAACAAAAAAACAAACTTATAAACTTTTGCATTTATAATATTAGTGTGATTAACATTCTAACATCTAAGCATCTTCACATTTTTTTTACAATACAATACAATAACTCTCTCTTTTATTTATAAAAGCTCTCGGACTATATAGGTATTAGAGTCTACCTGCGGCTTCGCACGCGTAAACTATTCGATCTGGTAGTAACAATTGAAATTCCAGGATTTTACAAAATTCTCCTCGGAAACCCGAAAATTCATATCGTGGTCTTCATTGAGGTTGCGTTAAGAACAACTGTACAAAATTTCATCACTCTAAGCCCAGCGGTAGTTATTTCGAGATTTTAACCCTATCCCGTGGGAATATCAGGATAAAAAGTAGCCTATAATATGTGTTATTCCAGACGTCCAAATGTAGATAACATACATAATGTCATCCAAATGCATCTAGCCGTTTTTGCGTGAAGGAGTAACACACACACACACACACACACACACACACACACACACACACAAACTTTGGCATTTATAATATACTAGCGTTTACCCGCGGCTTCTCACGCGTAAATCATTACATACAGCAGTTTAATTGAAATTCCGGGATTTTATTAAATTCTCGTGGGATTTCCCTAAAATTACATCGTGGTTTTCATTGACGTTAAATTAAAACACCCATGCCAACATTCGTGACTCTAAACCCAGCGGTTGTTATTTCGAGATTTTATCCCTATCCCGTGGGAACATCAGGATAAAAAGTAACCTATGTGTTATTCCAGACGTCCAACTACCTACGTATACCAAATTTCATGACTCTAAGCCCAGCGGTTGTTATTTCGAGATTTTATCCCTATCCCGTGGCAATATCGGGATAAAAAGTATTCTATGTTTTAATCCAGATTATAAACTAACTTTTAGCCAAATTTTATCCAAATCCGCCAAGCTGTTTCAGCGCGAAGAAGTAACAAACATACTCACTCACTCACTCAAACTTTTACATTATAATTATTAAGTAGGAAGTAGGATAGTAGGATTCGTTGGGTTGTTTCTAAGCTCCACAAGTGCGTAAGCGGAAGTAACCTTTAATAATTACAGAGTACGTAGATATGACTTAGCGTCGTAAATCTAATGACCTGGAAGAGAAAGATTGGGTGGGCGTAGAGTAGAGTTGCCAACCACAGCCTGAAGCTTGGAGTGCCACAAGGCTCCATTTTGGGTCCTTTTCTCTTTCTGCTTTATATGAATGACTTGACCCAGTTTTTAGGGTTCCGGTGAAAAAATGGCAAAAACGGAACCCTTATTAGTCTCGCCATTTCTGTCTGTCTGCCTGTCTGTCCGTCCGTCCGCGGCTTTGCTCAGGGACTATCAATGCAAGAAAGCTGTAATTTTGCACGGATATATTATGTAAACTATGCCGACAAAATGGTACAATAAAAAAAAATTTTTTTAGTGTAACTCCCATAGACGTATAGTGTGGGTGTTTATTTTTTTCTTATCCAACCCTATACTTAGTGTGGGGTATTGTTGGATAGGTCTTTTAAAACCATTAGGGGTTTGCTGAGACGGTTTTTCGATTCAGTGATGTGTTTGCGAAATATTCAACTTTAAAGTGCAAATTTTCATTAAAAACCGAGCGTCTCCCCCCCTCTAAAATCTAAACCGGTGTGTGGAAAAATTTGAAAAAATTCAGGATGGTAGTAAGTATACCAAACTTTCAAGGAAAACTATAACGGCTAAGTTTGCTTGAGAATTATTAGTAGTTTTACTCTTAAATAGCAGCCTAAGGTATAAAAAAATCTCTTTGAAAAAATCACATGGTCAAAAAGTGTGCGCAGATCTAAGGCTATTGTGCCGCCGCACAGGACGGCGGCGTTTCGGGGCAGTTTCAGATTTGCAGCGTCTAAGTGCTGGAATGATATTCCCCCTCCCATCCTCGGAGTGACTAGCAGGTACACCTTTGGGCGAAAGCTTAAAGGCTATTTGTTGGCATTTCAAAAATCCTAATTCCTCTCCTTTCCAGCACTATTTCACAAAACTGCTTTTTTGTTTTTTCGATTTCTTTCTTTAATTTAATTTTTTCTTTTTAGCCCGCGTTAGGGTGTATACTTGGCAAGTGAGTGCATAATAATAATAGTTGTAAAATTAATTATGTATATCTACGTACCTAATACATTTATTTTTATGTTTTTAAAGTCACACAATAAATTAATTTTATAGTTTACAAAATATCTATTTATTTATGTAGTTTTATGTAGTTAATGGTGTGTAGTATGTCTTTATAACGGCCCGAGGGTTGCCGACGGTGCTGGCTGAAAATCAGCGCTGGGGTGTTTTTAACGCTTCAGCATTATGCTGAGCCAGTGTCCGATTCACAACCGCAATGACACATACCTTTGTGTTGGTTTTTTTTGTACCTAATTATTTTGTTGTCTTGTGTTGTGAATAAATGTATTTTCTTTCTTTCTTTCTTTCTCTTTTATAAAATATACCTAAACTTGGAAGATTCCGTATAAAATACGAAAGCCTTAGAAAAATATTTACTTAAATTTTTCGTAATGGCTACGGAACCCTATTTCGGGCGTGTCCGACACGCTCTTGGCCGTTTTTTTGTTAAAATAAAATTGACCGTGTTTGACCCCTATCTCACCGGATGTAAAGTGCTGATGAGGCCAAAGTGTATCTCAATGGTTCAGTACCAGCCAGTTGCTAGAACAAAAGTATTACACCTGTGTGACCTCGAAGAGGTCTCAAAGTCAAAGTCAAAGTCAAAATACCTTTATTCAATTTAGGCTATAACAAGCACTTATGAATGTCAAAAAAAAATCTACCACCGGTTCGGAAAAACCTCTGCTGAGAAGAATCCGGCAAGAAACTCAACGAGGTATATTTTTTTTTTTAAAACAGATTTACAATATTATTAAATGATATGTATACATCACAAGTATTTAACACAACTTTATTTTTAACACGTAGGTTCGCTATTTGAAGGGTCTCTTGATGGGCGTAGAGTAGGGCTGTCATCTTTGCCACTAGGTACTACTACTACTAATATTACAAATGCGAAAGTTTGTGAGTATGTGTGTGTGTGTGTGTGTGTGTGTGTGTGTGTGTGTGTGTGTGTGTGTGTGTGTGTGTGTGTTTGTTACCTACTGCTTTGCACTTTAAAGGCTTGACGGAGTTGTATGAAACCCGGTACTCCCACGGGATCAGGATAAAATCTCGAAATTTCAACCACTAGAGCTAGCGATCTGAAATTAAGGGCGGCTGTTTAGGTATATGCAAATTTTATGAAATCCACGAAGTTTTGGCAATTCCTATGGGAACTTACTAAAATCCCGGAATATCAATCCAGCTGCTGGATTTAAGCGTGCGAAGTAATAAAGAGTTGTACAATGCAAGTTCAGAAGATTTTGAACAATTTTAATCTGTTTTTTTTAATCACAGACGGTCTCCCGGGCTGATCCTTAGCAATGTATCCGGGGGAATCGGGCGCTCCGCCACCTGAACCTGAACCGGACTCTACTGGCTCCCCTCCTAAGTGAGTAACATCTTTCCTTTAACCTTTCTTTAGGGATAGCGACCCGAGTGCCATTTTTAACCCCCGACGCAAAAAGAGGGGATAAGTTTGACCGCTATGTGTGTCTGTGTGCACTGAAAAAAAAAGATAGCTGAACTAAGATTGGTTTTTTGGAATCTTTTTGTATTTTTTATTTCAATTCCAAATTTTTACTTTTACGGTCATCCCGTAAAACCTAAATTGAAAATACAAACTGAAATATAGATGCACAGAAAAACCAGAAAAATAAGACCATCACTGGGAATCGAACCCAGGTCCTCGGTATTCCGTACCGCGTGCTATACCGCTACACCACTGATGGTCAAAACCATGGTTTTGATATCAGTTTGTATTTTCAATTTATAGCTGAACTAGTTGGCTACTTGACGTTTATAACGAGGACCTGGGTTCGATTCCCATGATGGTCTTATTTTTCTGGTTTTTGTGCATCTATATTCAGTTTGTATTTTACATTTATAGCTGAACTAGTTTGGTAATTGAAAAAGAGAAAGAAAGAAAGAAACTTTCATGATTTCACTCATAAAAACAAAATAGCGTGAGCAAAAATAGCGTGATAAGTCCCGTTTGTGGTATTACTTGACGTTTAGCAAATTTACTAACAAAAATTTCGGCAACTGTTGTAGACTACTCGTGACATCCACGGCAACTGTAACGTTGTAGTCACTCGAGTTATTTTATATTTTACTTTATGGAAAAAAGAAAAAGAAAGAAAGAGAAATGAAAATAGATCAATTTAACGCCATAGAAACAAACATAGCGTGAGCAAAAATTTTTTTGTTAAGTCATCATTTCATGTATCCAGACTTATACGTCCCAGCCAAAATTTAGAACAAAAATTATGGGCCATATTCCAAAACTGGTAATAAACTTCACCAACTTTTGCTCGCACTTTGTGCAGGCCTTTTTCCTCACCGCAAGTTCGTTTTAAATTTTATTGAAATTCCGCACTTAAATTAACTAAAAACGGGTGGAATGAGAAATGAACAACGAGCCAATTAAAGGTTTCCACAGATAATAGGTCAAACCACTAGGCCACCACGGCTTATACGGCTTTTGTTGGGTACTGTTAGCAAATCTTTTTTTTTCTGTATGTGTGCCTGTCTGTGGCACCGTAGCTCTTCAACGGGTGAACCGATTTGAATGCTTTTTTTATATGAAATCAGGTTTTCTAGCGATCGTTCCTAGACATGTTTCATCAAAATCCGTTTAGCCGTTTTTGAGATGAGACTTTTTGTTGGTTAGGTTAGTTTATAAGGTTAAGATCGAGTCGCCAGTACGCTCGCCGCTGATTAGGTACTAATTTACAAACAACAAACTAAAACAAAATAAAACGTTGCGACTATAATGGAAACAGCTATATTGATGCTTATAATGAGGGCTATCGCGTATGAATTCGCCACTAGAGGCGCTAGTGTAGCGTGAGGTCTCCGAAATGTTAAATCTCATAGTTATTGGGTGAGCTACGCGGGTTTATTTATAATTAGAATAATTTTGTGAATATTTTACATTACCTGAAATTAATTATGGCAATTATGCGTTACGGGGCAATGAATGTCTGTGGTTTGAGACAGTTTTGTCTTTCGGAAACTTTTGTCCTCCCTTTTTTTCGAACAAAACGGGACTAGGCACGTGTACGTGGTTGCTCGATATTTTTATGGTAAGTTTTTAAGGTGTTTTCAATATGATTTTATTCTAAACTTTGTTTTCACGCCCGTAATAACAAACTTTGAAAGCCACACTTAAAAACCTCACGCAACAGTGGCGCCATCTAGACAGACAAAAAACGATAGCCCTCATTAGTTTTCGTGCAAAAGTGCACAATACACGTGCCGCGTTACCCCGTTGAACCGAGATGGACTACCTTTGCACCAGAAACGACCCAGAGCGGGGGTCAAGACCCATCAAGACCTCTCCGAAGAAGACTGGCGGACTAAATTAAATATTTTTTAATTCAACTTAAATATTTTTCAAATTTGTCCTTTTTTTATTCCACGTTTTAACGACGAGGCTTTAGTACGACTAATTGTGGCTAACGTCCACTTGCAGGCTTTTTAATCTAGGTTTACTTAAGGGGTCTTAAGTCCTGTCAGATCCATACAAGAACTGTCAGTTTAAACATTAAATCGAGATTTAAAAAAGTCTACAATACGTCCTTAATCAGCCTCATGTCATTTATTACTACTGAGGCGTCAATGAAAGGATGACTGGTTTATTGACATGAAGTAAAACTACCCGCCACCTACAGAATTAAACCTAAATAACTAATGCGGGTATGTCACAATTACAAGCTTTTATTTAGTTTCACCTGTCCCGCTCTGTCTGTCTGTCTGTAGTCAAATCTTGCACGTTAAATTCGACTCACTTTCAGCGGTTGGATTTACTTAAAATTTGGTATACCTGCTTATGTAAATTGCGTGACAATACAATATATAATCTGGTACTGCCGTCCTGGTAGTCCGGCCAGGATCTGTCTTTCACACAAATATAGGTTCGTATGACCGCTCGCAACTGCAACTGTCAGATTGACAGTTTGTGGCATCAACTTAAAATTTGGTATGCAAATGTGGTTTGGGTGACAATACAAGTGCAGTCAACAAAAAGTACAGTCAGCAAATAAAGCTTGTATTAAAAATGTCATTTTTAACAAGAACTTATTTTAATTTCAATTTATTTATGCAGCAGGCAATACGGGTGTCGCGAAGAACTATTCCGGCGTTGTCTGACCCGGAGTACGTTCAGTCCGGTCAGCGACCCCGCGTATCCGGCGAAAGACCGATCCTTCGTCCGGCAAGATTACATACTGGTTAGTATTTTTACACACTTACAACCATTTTTAATTGTCTTTCTGTCTGTCTGTGGCTCAATCTGTATGAAAACCAACCGTGTCACTTTTTTATATCTAATGTGACGTCTCAAGAGCGAATTAGCGGGTCACGGTGGGTGCAGGCAGCTTCCAACCGAAGCAGCTGGAGCTTTATGGGGGAGGCCTATGTCCAACAGTGGACTTAAAACTGATATGTTGAATTTTGAGTCATTGTTTTTTTTTTCAGGTCGTTCGGGTAGACCGGTAGTAAATCGTCCCAGATCTACATCATCTACCTCTTCTTCAGCACGCAAGTGAGTAATCTAAGATAAATAAGCGTAGCGGCCTGATAAACCATTACCCTAGCCGCAGTCGGTTCCGCGTGTTGGCAATAGTGTTGAAAAATATGCACAAAGGCGCGTGGCACTGCGCGGCGGTTTTGGAACGATTTGAATTGTCCAGAATGGCCAATGAGCAGAGCCGCATTCCTTCCGGCGGCACGGTCACAATACAAGTAATAGGCAGTTGATCGACTTCATACTAGCGCCCGAATCGACGCACGCACACAGCCAAGCGTCATTTACACGGCCGCTAACCAATCTTCGCAAGACAACATTACGCAGTGCCACGCCGCGCGCCGCTCATTCCGGTCGCTGGTCGAGTGCTGTGCCGCGCCGGCCGCTCTATTCGCCCCCGTTTCGATTTCGTAACGTGGGTATAGCGCTCGGTACTTTTTTTTATTCGACTGGATGGCAAACGAGCAAGCGGGTCTCCTGATGGTAAGAGATCATCACTGCCCATAAACATCTGCAACTCAAGGGGTATTGCAGATGAGCTGCCAACCTAGAGACCTAAGACTACTAACTAGGTACTTACTATAATATTTAATAATGGCGTAATTCAATAATAACAACAAGTCGTTTCAAACTTGCCGCAATAGATTCATTTTTGTTTCTATTACTAACTTATAATTTAATTAATAAATAAATAATCATATAAAAAATCCGGTAAAATTATGTATATCTGATTTTATGAAATGTTAACTTCAAATGCATTAATTTTGGTTAGGATAACGACAAAAAGATTCGAAATGTAAATGTATTCTGTTGTATTACATTGAATTTCTATATCTTTATTTGTTTATTTGAAAATAAACAATTTATTATTATTTATTATTAAATCGGGTCCATATCGGCTCGCATACTTATTGAAAGTCCGAATGTAATGTTTGTCAGAATGATCGTTTGCCATAACTCTTTATTCTCTGAATGCAAAATCCAATAAATGCTCAGAATTGTTATAAAACAAACCCTAACCTAACCTATAGTTTTCTATAGGGTGACTATTTAAAAAATCAGAAAAAAACACGGTTTCAGTGAAAAAAAATTATGACAAACGATGATTCGGACAAAAATTACGGTATGACTAGCGAAAAGTATGCCAACTTTGGCGCTCCCTTTTAAATCAAAAACGCCTATTTCCTGAGTCAGGTCCATAACTAAAATGAACAATTTCATATATATTTTTTTAAGTTTTAATGAAAAGTAAAAATAATTAAAAAAAAAGAAAATGAAAGGAAAGTTACACTACAATACAATACAAAGACTCTTTATTGTACACCAGACATAGTAAGCGATACAGACAACAAATTAACGACTATTATAAACTTTTTTATTGTAACTTTAGTGCGTTAAATTAGAACCGCTAGGATTAGACATAAGAAATTAGGCACAGATTTTTTAAGTAGTATATATGTAATATACACCTATGAATATTTTTGTTATATTTTGTGATCTATTTAATATTAACCAAATTGTTTTAGTTCCAGTTCGTTTAGAGAAATAAAAAACGAAGCTTTACATAATAAGACAAAAAATATAACAAGGGATTACAAACACCGACAAACGGACAAACCTATACCAAACAATATTGAAGATAATCCAACAGAACTTACTGACAACATAGCTACAGATGAAACTAGCAACGTTAATAACATGGCTAATGAAGTAGCAGATGATGCTGAAGACTGTGCTGCAAGCGTAGTCATAAGAGATGCAGTTGAACCTGATGAAGTCGAAATGAGCCTTGTCTGCAAATGCCACCCTTGCGGCAACTTCTGCGACATTAATGAATACAAGTCGATACATCTAAACGAATGCATTCCACCCGTAGTTAAATTCGTTAAAGTAACTTGCATTTGTGGTAGAAGTTTCAGGATTGAAAAACATCTCTTCATTACTAATGACTTATGCAGACATACTCATTTTAATAACGATAGAACTGTTCAGGAAGATGACGATGTGAATTCAACAATAGAAACATTTAACGGACTTAGAATTAATGATTATGATGATCAATGTCTACGTTTCAATAGTATGGCCGCGAATTCAAATATCAATGAAGAAGATGATAGTCTGGCTATAGACAACATGAATCTATCAACTGAAAATGTTGATCCATCGACGGAAATCGCCATCCAGAATGGAGAAGTATCTCTAATAAGTGGAGAAGATGAAGTAATTACAACTATCACAAACTTATGCACTGAACCGATGGTTGAGACTAGTGCGAGTATAAATACATTTAACGTAAATGGCACAAGTACAAATGTTAGTGAATTTAATGAAGATGAATCTAAGAATCAAGATGCGCTAAACAATGATACCGCTGAAGAAATTATAATTGAACTTAGCGATGAAGAGAGTTCTAAAGAAGAACATACTTATTTAATGTCACCCGAAGGATATGAAGACGAGGTACGTGGCATGGCCACAGTTACTTCTACCCCGATATTACCCACTCTTTTACAACTCGAACTCGCTAGGTTTAGAGTCATGATATATATTGCACAATTAATTTATTCAATCAGGCGTTGCTTTGCGGGGAGGTCCATATCAATGAATTGAAACATTTACTTTGCCCACCTGGGATTACACTCAAACAATGTACCCACAAAACATTACTTAATAAACTTTAATCTTCACATTTTTTGTGGGTGGTTTATTTGAGAGAAATAAAGAGGGTACTTGGGGTTACAGTGATAAATCAAAACGTTTGGTTTGTTTCTGGTCTGCATCTGGTAACAATAATGGTGAACGGTTGTGTTGCTCTGAAGATGAGCTCTGGTTGAGTTCCAAACGCGTCACTGTAATGTGGTGGTGGTGATAGATGGGTTTGTGTGATTTGTGTGTGTTCTTACAGAGTGGTGGAGGAACTGCATGAACACGCATATCTTGCATAAACGTAGTATAATCATATAGTAGAAGATCCGAACTTGAAAAGATCTTCACCGGTCTGATAATAGAATGAAATGTATTTTTATAATAAATTTAGTATTTTAGAAAATATATTAGAAATGATTTTGCAAAAAAATCCTGGACAGGCAATTATTTTTATTTTATTTTTTAATAATTTTTAATTAAATGCAGACAGCCCTATATCAACGTGTTCACAATAAAACAGCGCTTACGTTGATGTACAATTTGTTCTATTATCTAATCAAATGAAAGTAACTGGCATCGACATAATAACTGGTTAAGTTTATACCTGGCAACCCAGTAGTTCGTTCAGGTAAACAATAGCAAACACAACGTCTACATATTCTATATGTATTAATAATAATAATAAAATTTATTTATTCAGATAACTAGGATCCATCAGTTTTATTATCTCGATGATGCAACAATTTTATTTATTTTTTATTTATTAAAAAAAGCCTGTCCAGGATTTTTTTAGCAAAATCATTTCTAATATATTTTCTAAAATAATAAATTTATTATAAAATACATTTCATTCTATTATCAGACCGGTAAAGATCTTCTCAAGTTCGGATCTTAGACTAATAAGGTCGCGGGTGAGCAAAGTATTTTTTTCAGTTCATTGATAACCGACAATTATTTTATGTGTGACGTTAATGAAATTCACGATGTCATTTTAGGGAATTCACATGAGGTGGGGATTCGGTAAAGTCCTGGTATTTAAATTCAACTGACAGGTCTAATATAGTGTGCGTAGCTGCGGGTAAAGTTCCTGAAGTTCTATTTAGAGCCCTTTTCCACCGACGTCCAGTTTTTTTTTATTCGACTGGATGGAAAACGAGCAAGCGGGTCTCCTGATGGTAAAAGATCACCACCGCCCATAAAAATCTGCAACACCAGGGTTATTGCAGATAAAGTATCTACAATGTTTTAAAAAAATGATTTTTTAAAGTATTTTAAACTAATTCTTACTTATATTATAAATGCGAAAGTTTGAATGTGTGTGTGTGTATGGTTGATACTTCTTCACGCAAAAACAGCTGGACGGATTTGGGTGAAATCTGATATGTACAGCTACGCTATATTCTCACGGGACAGGGATAAGATCTCAAAATAACAACGGTTGGGCTTAGTCATGAAATTTGGAATGGTTGTTTTTAATGCAACGTCAATGAAAACCACGATGTAATTTTCAGGAATTCCCACGGGAATTTTATAAAATCCCGGAATTCCAATTCATCTGCTGTATCTTATGATTTAAGCGTGCGAAGCCGCCGGTAAACTCTAGTTAATAATAAAACTTAACATTTATTTTACCTATTCAAGGTACATTACTACAGTAACAGTGACGAAGACCCTGACCATAGTGAATTTAATGATGGCAACTCTGACAACCAAGATGAAAGACAGGATGATGATAAAGCAGAAGAGTGTGCTTTACAAAACAACGGGTCTCCAGAAATAACTGTATGTACTAAAGGGTTTTTCTTACAACAGAAACCTACCTTTGTACCTTATCAACTATTTGATCTGTTTAAGGAACATTACTATTGGAATGTATTTAAATTAGTAGTATCAAGCTTGAATGAAAAATTGAGGAGTAATGTTGAATCATCTCAAGATGAATCTGATGGCTGTAATGATGGCAACAGTGATCATGAAAATGAAAGACAGGACAACAATAAAGCTGAACTGCATACTTCACAAAACAACGAATTTTCATATATAAATGTACCTATTCTTGCAATAATACTTACTATACTTACTAAAATGAATTTTAAGATAATTTACATTTGTAAGTATTTTATATTTTCAAGGAACACTATCAGAGTAATGGTGGTGCAGCAAATTTATATGAAACATTTGAAAATAATGATGAAGTGATACCTCAAGATGAATCTGTTGATAACAATATTGACAATGAAAACGGAAGACAAAATAATGATAACGCAGAACCACACGATGAAGACCATGCTTCAGTAACCAACGAGTCTGCACAAATAACTGTACGTACTAAAATGGTTGCTTAGCTAAAGCTTTATTAATCAATAAATTACTTCAGTAAAGTGCTACACGCTTCGCAAAATAACCAATCTTTACGTAAAAATGCAAGCATCTATTCATTTGATAATACTATACCTACTAAAATGAATTTGGCGATTATTTACATTTATAACTCTTATATTTTCAAGGAACACTATCAGAGTAATGGTGGTGCAGCAAATTTAAATGAAACATTTGAAAATCATGATGAAGTGATGCTTCAAGATGATGAATCTGTTGATAACAGTATTGACAATGAAAACGGAAGACAAGAAAATGATAACGCAGAACCACACGATGAAGTAAAAGACCTTGCTTTAGTAAACAACGAGTCTTCACAAATAACTGTACGTACTAAAATGTTTGCTTAGCTTAAGCTTTATAAATCAATAAATGACTTATTTAAAAGTGCTACATGCTTCGCAAAATAACCAATCTTTGCATATAAATGTAAGCATCTATTCATTTAATAATACTATACATACCAAATTGAATTTGGCGATTATTAACATTTATAACTCTTTTATATTTTCAAGGAACACTATCAGAGTAATGGTGGTGCAGCAAATTCAAATGAAACATTTGAAAATCATGATGAAGTGATACCTCAAGATGATGAATCTGTTGATAACAACATTGACAATGAAAACGGAAGACAAGAAAATAATAACGCAGAACCACACGATGAAGTAAAAGACCTTGCTTCAGTAAACAACGAGTCTTCACAAATAACTGTACGTACTGAAAATTGTTGCTTAAACTTTATTAATCAAAAAAAGACTAAGCAAAGTGTTTTTTTTTTTTAGGAAAATAACAACACTATTTGTAATGCAGCAAATTTAGATGAAACACTTAGGAATGATGATCGCATCATTAATGATGAAAATGCAGAACATGATGTCGAGGTACAAGTTGTTCATCTTTTATATTTTGAACTGTGTCTTTATAAGCTCTTCCTGAATTTGTACGTGAAAGTTAGTGCCCTGAAACCGTCTGAAAACATGTTTCACTCGCCTGAAAGTGGTGCTAACTTGTGATAATTTTAGATTTACCATTATATGCTAGCCCTTCCTTCAGAACGGCCTACAAACCAATTAATGGATCAAAATACCACCAACGGGACTTATAACGCTAACACACACGAGTAATATTTACCTCGACGTTTCAACAGCATTACAGTGGCCGTGGTCACGAGTAGACTGAAGTGTGGGGTGTCAAGTCTGCCTAGCAGTACGAGTCCTTCGAACTACCCGCACTTGATCACCAATAGTACCGGCACTCGTATCACGTCACGAGCTACCCGCACTTGGTCATTTTATTTGTCACCCCATCATACCGACACACAACACTAACAACGTCCGATCGTCCCTCAGAACATTCATCCCGACGTCGACACTTGTTTATAACAGGATGAAAGATGAAAGCTTATATTCATCGTCCCGGTTGTCATTTTTTTATGCTTTCTAATTTCAACTGCTTCACATATCATTCTTGAGTAGAAATGACGTTCCGTGAAGAGAAATTTCAATTTTCAATTTCTGGATTCTGAAAACGACTGCAAGCATGTCGGAACGCTCAAAATAGGGTTCCAAGGCCATTACGAAAAAATCAGGTAATGTTTTTCTAAGGATTTCGTATTTTATACGGAATCTTTCAAGTTTAGGTATATTTTATACCTTAGGCTGCTATTTAGTCATAAACTACTAATAATTCTCAAACAAACTTAGCCGCTATAGTTTTCCTTGAAAGTTTGATATACGTACTACCATCTTGAATTTTGTCAAAATTTTCCACCCACCGGTTTAGATTTTAATGAAAGTTTGCATTTTAAAGTTGAATATTTCACAAAAAAATCGCTGAATCTAAAAATCGTTCTAGCAAACCCCTAATAGTTTTAAAAGACCTATCCAACGATACCCCACACTATAGGGTTGGATGAGAAAAAAAAAACACCCCCACTTTACGTGTATGGGAGGTACCCTGAGAAAAGACAGACAGACAGACAGACATGGCGAAACTATAAGGGTTCCGTTTTTGCCATTTTGGCTCCGGAACCCTAAAAATGATTAGTTGTTTTTCTCTTTAACCCATATAACAATATTATTGCTTCTTTTTCAGAACGCGGATTTCAATGAAATGTGTATAATGTACAGATTCGACTTTCTGAATCGCCGTTGGATATCGCGAGGGCCAGGGCAATTGTTAATATTGTTTGACTTAGAAAACAACAGGTGGCTGCTACAGTTCCGACGACTTATATCACCTGGTGTAAGTCCTTTTAGCTAAATCTACTAAACCCTATTTAATAAACTAACTTAAATAAATTCAATACTTAGACCATAATAGTACGGAGAACAGATGGCCGTTGGGGCCGAAAAGTTATCGAATGGAGACGAAGGATCAGCAAGCGCAGCGTAGGACGTTCACCAACGAGATGGACGAATGACTTCCAACCGAAGCAACTGGAGGTATATGGGGGTGGACTATGTCTAACAGTGGACGTCCTATGCGTGATATGGTGACGGTGATGAGGATAAACTCAGCATTCAACAGAGCTTTGAACATTTTGTACAGTCAGTAGCAGAAGTGGATGAGCGGTAACGGTTCTCAAGATATTCTACACACGACTCTACTGCAAAGGTAATAAGAGTGTTTAGATTTTGAGCAGCAGAACTGCTCATCTAGCTCTGCTACTGAGTGTATTTATCACGTACAAAATTTCTCTCTGACAAGCATGCGGGTCACCTGATGGGAAGCAATTACCGCCGCCCATGGACACCTGCCAACACGAGGGGTATCACAGTTGCGTTGCAGGCCCTTTGAGATACTGAAAGGGCCGTTTTTAAAGATCTCTCAGCTGTACTGCTCCGGAAACCTATCCCAGGAAGCTGGTTCCATATTTTAGTATATTTGTCACATAAAATAACAAGAGTTTAAGTGAATGTGTGAGAGAGACTGAGCTAACTTTGCAGGAGTTCCGAGTGACCTGGATCATGCCCATCCACCCTGGATTGAGGCTTCAGGAGATGAAGTACAACGTCCGCGCCTGGGAGTGGACCTACCACTATCTGACGAATGATGGCGAGGGAAAGTTCGACAACTTAGCGGTCCGATTCAGGGAAGAAGAGACAGCAAAAGCGTTCCATGAAAAGTTTAACGAAGTGAAGGAGATGGTGGTAAGCTATGATTGATTAGTTTGGAGTCAAAATAAATGGAACATCTGTTTTGCTCCTCCGCCAAGTAGTGAGGCCAAGTCGTGCGAAACAGCTATTCCATATACAGATATTCCATTTATTTTAACATGGACCTCCCCAAAGCGAGTATTTTTGTATTTTTTATTTCAACTCCAAATTGTTTACTGTTACGGTCATCCCTTNTGATTAATTTATTGAATCAGGCGTACTTTGCGGAGAGTCCATATCAATGAACTAAAATAATTCCTTGCTCACCCGCGACCTTACGATAGCTAAGCTTATGCAAAATATGCGTGTTCATGCAGTTCCTTCAACTCCACACTGTAAGAACACACACAAATCACACAAACCATCTATCACCACCACCACACTACACTGACGCGTTTCGAACTCAAACAGAGCTCATCTTCAGAGTGACACAACCGTTACTACACCATGCTACCAGTTGTTAGACTAACGAACCACAACCACCGTTTTAACCTTGTCACTGTAACTTCCCAAGTACCCACATACGTTTTATGAAACAAAACAAAACTACCCACAAATTATTAATAAATTTTTTAACCGTCCTTCAAAAACTACCTTGATTTTATTTATTTACTGTCAAGGCGCATGTTTTATTAACTACCATTGCTGAAATTAGATCCAAGCCGTAGCAAGGAGATGAAACTAAATTTACCTGCTCATTAATAATAGACCCCATACTGTTGTATCTAATTATCTCCATGCATTCTAAAACATCAAGACGAAAACCCCTTGCCACAATAATGTAAACACTTCATACGAATCTGAGTCCGATTAAAGAATGATTTAGTTCCAACAAAATGTTTGGCAAAATTCGACTTATCAGGATGCTCATTCCTATATGCCCGAAACATGCTTTTTAAATCTAGCATTAAAACTGCGTCCTGTCTACCACATATACTTTTACTGCAGTCATTACAAGTGAGCTTGTATACACCCGATCTAGTTCCTTTATCTACCTTCTCTTTGTGGTTACAAAGTTTAGAGTACAAAGAGTTGTTAGTCTTAAAGCTACCTTACATTGTTTGATTTTAAAATACCACAAATTCTACCAGACAAACGACCAACGTATGAAATGCTACACCTATATTTGTTAGAAGACTGCGATGGTAACACGGCGTAAAGCATGCTTTCACTATTAGCAAGCAATAGTAAATAGCATGCTTGCGTGGCTATAGCGCTCGGTTCTAACTCTTCATACGAATGAGAAATTTTCATGTGATAAAATTCAACAACAAGTCGTTTCGAACTTGCCGCAATAGACGCATTTTTTATTACCAACTTATAATTTAATTAATAAATAATAATCATAAATTAACATATTTTGTATCCCTACCCCCAAAACTACACACATACAATAAAAATCTACACACTTCTGTTTTTACTTTTCGTAGACGCCAACCATAGCGCTTCGCGCAATGTAGGTATAAATTTTATTGAATATTGTGAGTCAATGCTGTAATTTTCATTGGTTTATAAATAAATAATTGACTGACACGTCGCTATTAAGTTCGATGTCGAAATAAGTTATGTCTATGTCTATGTCTATGTCTATTGTCTATTACAGTCTTGTTATTTGATAGGTGTAATGGGAAGACCTTTACTGTGAATCGTTGTGATACTGACACACACACTTAATAGACACATACTTAATAATTTTTTTTTAGTTCTCTAAAATAGTTTCATTTCACTGACCGAATCATACTTGGCCCACATTGATCATGTCTAAGTCGATTCGTTCCTGATTCGACACTTTCCTAACTGGTCATATTCCTAACTCGTCATATTCCTGATTCGTCATTTTTTTTTTCGATTTGATTCGTCATATCTTAACTCGTCATTGTACAGTACCTACATTAAAACTTCGATCTGTTTCTGGCACTGTATTATGGTTTATCATTTACCACAGAGGATTTAAATAAGTATTATAATTAATTTTGTGCAGGCAAATGTACATGGTATGACGAGTAAGGAATATGACGAATCAGGAATATGACCAGTAATGAAAGTGTCGAATTAGGAATATTACGAATCAGGAACAATAAGCTCTAAGCCGTATCCCGAATTCCTGACTCTCTAATATGTATTAATTGTATGTGTTGGTGAAATAAATAAATAAATATTGCCCGCAGATTGACACGACCACGCATGCGAGGAGATACCGTTTCGCTACTAGCTGCCCCACTTGGCCCCCCACAAGGGAGGTCTCCTCCCTCTGACGTCACGTCCATCTGTGGCGCAGTTTCGCCCACTTTCAATGCGTCGTCGCCCACTTTTGATGACTTACCGCCCACTGATGACGCCATATCGCCGACTGACGGCATATCACCCACTATTGGCACCATGGAGCACATAGCAGTCCTGACTAACCCAAATGGTATGTACCACATTATAATACTAAATGAAAGATAAGCTCGGACGGAGCAGGGCGGAACGGCTTGAATTCACTGTTGGCTTTCCGTTCAAGTTCACCTTGACGATGAATCACGGATGGGTTCGAAACATCAGGCATGACTCGACTACAGCCATGCAAGTGTAGCGGTGATCGGTAATGCGCAAAAGTAGAATAATTGGTATCGTAGGGGACTGAGCGAGGCGCGCGGGCTGGCAAGTGTAAGCGCTGATTGGCGCGCGACTATGATGTGCGCACAAATAACGGCCATCGCTACACTGACATGTCGTGGGCTGAACTAAAACGGGATTCGCCCGTGTACCTTATTAACTGACTTCAAAAAAAGCAGTAATAAGGTAATAGTTTTCCAAGGATTTCGTATTTTATACGGAATCTTCCAAGTTTAGGTATATTTTATTTTTGCTGCTATTTACTCTTAAATACTAATAATATTTTCCTTGAAAGTTGATATACTTACTACCATCCTGAAGTTTTCAAATGTTTCCACCCACCGTTTAGATTTTATAGGGGGGGGACGCTCGATTTTAATGAAAATTTTGAAAATTTTTGAATTTTGAATTTAACGTATTGCGCCTCTCCTCTCATCTACTCAAAGGTTTTAGAGATCCCTTACAGGGAAAGTCCGCCTTTGCAATATCTTAAAGTTTGTCAGTGTATTTGTTAATTTTCTTTTGTAATAAAGACTTTACAACATATTAGCACTTTCAAGTTGAATATTTCGCAAAAAAATCACTGAATCGAAAAATCGTCTTAGTAAACCCCTAATGTTTGCCTAAAGACCTATCCAACGATATTCCACATTATAGGGTTGGATGAAAAAAAAAAACACCCCACTTTACGTCTATCTATAAAAAATTTATTTTTTATTGTACCACTTTGTCGGCATAGTTTATATATATATCCGTGCAAAATTACAGCTTTCTAGCATTGATAGTCCCTGAGCAATGCCGCGGACGGACGGACAGACAAACATGGCGAAACTATAAGCTCCGGAACCCTAAAAAAAACAGTAACGTCCGCGTCTCGGCAAACGTAGTGTAGGATGCCCTCCAGCCAGGTGGTGTGACGATCTGCGAAAGGTAGAAGCGAGCCGAAGACAGGGCGCAACGCTCGTTGGGGGAGGCTTATGCCCAGCAGGGGACTGCTACAGGCTAATGATGAATCCAGTAAAAGCTACCTACGTATATTTCTAGATGGCGCTCCGGCAGGAATACCTGAAAGTCATTTGGACATCATCATGCCATCCACGTAAGTGTCTATGTACCTATTATCTATTTATTTTTCAATTATGTCAGCCTGATTTCTGGTCTGGTGAAGTCGTGGTGGCCTAGTGGTTTGACGTATCGCCTCTCAAGCAGAGGGTCGTGGGTTCAAACCCCGGCTCGCACCTCTGAGTTTTTCGAAATTCATGTGCGGAATTACATTTGAAATTTGCCACGAGCTTTGCGGTGAAGGAAAACATGGTCAGAAAACCTGCACAAAACCTGCGAAGCAATTCAATAGTGTGTGTGTAGTTCCCAATCCGCACTGGGCCCGCGTGGGAACTACGGCCCATGCCCTCTCATTCTGATAGGAGGTCTGCCCAGCAGTGGGACGTATATAGGCTAGGATGTGTGTGTGCAATAAGAGTTTACATACATACATAATCATCTAACATAACCAGCACTGGTAAGAGTGGTAGGGACCAAATTATTCCGTAACTTAATTAGTTTCTGGCGCTTCACCTCACGCTGCCAAGGTAAGCTTGCTTGCAATTGTACCAAAACATATCTAAGAACCATCGCTAGAAAACCAGCTTTTAAATAAAAAAAAACGGCATTAAAATCGGTCCACCCGCTTAAGAGCTAAGGTACCACAGAGACAGACACACAGACACACATAGCGGTCAAACTTATAACACCCCTCTTTTTGCGTTGGGGGTTAAAAAGTGGCTCAGGAGTTAACGGACACACAAACATACAGACGTGAAAACGACTTTGATCTATATTACCTATGTATGAAGCACTGAATATCCAAGACTTGGGAGCAAATCTTTGTACTATGTTATACCTACTTTTATCAACCCTGACGGGAAATCAAACCACTATCTAAGATGACCAGATAGATACTGTGGGGACTGTAACTTGGTAAGAGCTTAGGTACTGGGATCAACGCGCGTGACTTTAAACTGTTAAGAAATAACAAGGCTAAATGTTCCGCTGATTCAGATTCATTGTAGAACTTAAAAATACATTTACATAGAATGGCACCAGCCGCTTAGGCTATCGGGAGCAATCTGTTCTCCCCGGCATGTATACCGCTGTCAATCTGTTTTAAAGTTATATTCTAGAAACACAATATAAAAAAACCTATCCTTTTATACAAAACTAGGTTAATCTAACCTGCCAGGTGGTCAGTTTCCACACCTGCCAGCGGTATACAGCCTAGTTCCTACAATACACATGGAATTCACATAGTTGTCTATTTCAGATCGGGAACCTCCCAAACCCTGCGAACAGTCAACAACAACGAGGAAATAGTGCATGAATTGAAAGAAATCAAGAACAAACAAAATGAAACTCTTGTTGAGGTTAAAAGAATAGCTTCACTGATCCAACGTCATGATAAAAATAGCGAAGAAAATAAAGCAATAGTGACAGCAACAACAACAAGCGACAATTGTGAAGACGTTCACAAAGATAAAGCACAAGAAAAGAAAAATAACGGAAATCGTAGGGCATCAGTAAGCAATGGAAAAACGTCTGGGTGTACTGGTGTTTTGAAGCCACGGACTAAAATATCCAACGAAAATATTCAACAGAATAACGAGAATAGTCATGATGATGCAAAGATCCAAGCAAAAAAAGAGACAGGTGTAAGTAAAGGAAAAGATGATAAAAATATATCTTTGAGTAAAAGGAAAAGTAATAAAACGACTGTGCCAATTAGTACAGAACCTTCAGAACAACCTAATGGGCCTCCAGCACTTACTGATTTGAGTTATCTTGCTGACGAAGAGATGGACTCTGACGACTCGAATTCCAGAAAAGGTAACGTAACAAAAAATAATTTGCCAATCAACAAAGACGAAGGACAATGTACAAACAATGAAAATATAGATGAATCAAGAGAAGATGGTACTAAGGATACTCAAGAAACACCCAAAAGTGCGGCAAATGAAATGAACGCCATGTCAAAGCCAAGCACATCAGAAATACTTTCTCAACCCGATATTTTAACACAAACTAATACTCCAAGCTAATGAAAAATGGCCTATTATGTATTGAAAATGAAACTACAAAAACAATAACAGTGACTGTTCTGAAAAATAAAAAACCCGCTAAAACTGAAACTACAACTAACAATACAAACAATGGAGACCAAGTAAAAGAAGATGACAGAAATAAGGATCTGGAAGCAAGTTATGCTTCTGTGAATTCGGAAACCAGTTCAAGACATGCCGCCAAAGAAAATGGCCCCGAATTGGCGAAAGATAAAAAAGATAATAGTTTAACTGAAGAAAAGAGCAAAAATACTGAAGAAGACACTGTAGTTACTAAAATGGAAACTAACATGATGAAGAAAGGGGAGGGAAAAGTAGTAAGGGAAACAAATACTAATGAAATGAATCTGCGACCTCTTCAAATAACAATAAAAATCATGAGAGTATTTTGTAGAATCATATTTTATATGCTTGGTTTAGGTGTCGTCACACTGGTTACAATTCTTTTGATATATTATTTCGAAGAGATCAGGTTTTCTATTGAGTGCTTGGAGTCGGAAAATAACTAGAAATCTGTGATGTTCAAAGATCGTTCAAAATATACTTCCTACTAACAAAGTGTATCACTGATGTCTCCTGAGTTACGGGACAGAATTACATACACTAAAAAGTAGATTGACCCAATTAAAAGTAATACCTTTTGACTCATTGAAAAAAAAAACTACTTTTATGACTTCATGTTTTATTTCTTTGAGTTAAGTATAAAATCAATAAATAACAAAGACAAATAGATAATTAAATATAATAACATTACATAATTGGCGTTACTTTGCGGTGGTCCATAATCAATGAACTAAAAGAATTTCTTTGCTCACCCGCGACCTTGTGATAGCTAAGTTTATGCAAAATATACGTGTTCATGCAGTTCCTCCACCTCCACACTGTAAGAACACACACAAATCACACAAACTCATCTATCACCACCACACACACACAACATCTAACATCTGATCTGGAGTCTAAAGGCGCGGCCACATGCAGTCGCTCGTCGCTCGTGTCCAGCGATAAATCTGGTCACGTGACATATAGCGATTAAGCTGAAAATGTTGAGCTACTGCTGTATGCAATCGCTCGGCGCTACAAATCTGGTCACGTGACAATATAGCGACTAAGCTGAAAATGTTGAGTTACTGCTGTATGCAATCGCTTATTGCTACAAATCTGGTCACGTGACTATAGCGGTTAAGCTGAAATGTTGAGCTACTGCTGTATGCAATCGCTCGTCGCTACAAATCTGGTCACGTGACATATAGCGACTAAGCTGAAAATGTTGAGTTACTGCTGTATGCAATCGCTTATTGCTACAAATCTGGTCACGTGACATATAGCGGTTAAGCTGAAATGTTGAGCTACTGCTGATGCAATCGCTCGTCCTACAAATCTGGTCACTGACATATAGCGATTAAGCTGGAAATTTGAGCTACTGCTGTAGCAATCGCTCGTCGCTACAAATCTGGTCACGTGACATATAGCGATTAAGCTGAAAATGTTGAGCTACTGCTGTATGCAATCGCTCGTCGCTACAAATCTGGAGTCACGTGGTATATAGCGATAAAGCTGAAATGTTTCAGCTTAAAATAGAAGCAGCAATTGTGGTGACACTGATAAACCTTTTTTGGTACTTTGTAAAACAAACGACATTTCGTCAATTACCAAACAAACAGTGTCATTTTTTTTCAAGCAGCCGCCATGTAGACGCTGCTGTTCGTCTACTTTTTTGAGTCACGAGAAATTCGAAATAGGATCACGTGACCAGATTGGTCACTGCAAACGAGCGACGAGCGATTTGGCAAACGAGCAACTAGCGATTACGATTTGAATCGCGGGAAATTCAAAATGGGGTCACGTGACCAGATTTATCGCTGGAAACGAGCGTCGAGCAACTGCATGGGGCAGCGCCTTGACATCTATTAGCATAGTTCTGTTTGAGTCCAAAACGCGTCAGTGTACTGTGGTGGTGGTGATAGATGAGTTTGTGTGATTTGTGTGTGTTCTTACAGTGTGGAGGTGGAGGAACTGCGATGAACACGCATATCTTGCAAAAACTTAGTTATCGGAAGGTCGCGAGTGAGCAAAAAAATCTTTTAGTTCATTAAAATTATTACTAAAAGTAAAAAATAAACTATACCTAATTGCTAGATTAACACATTAATACATTGCTAGATTTTCCCATATCTGACGACCAGATAGCCAAGTGGTTAGAGAGCTTGACTACGAATCTTGAGGCCCCGGATTCGATTCCCGGCCGGAGCAGATATTTGTATGAAATAATACGAATGTTTGTTCTCGGGTCTTGGATGTTTAATATATATGTCAGCGGCCGATCGTAAAATCCGTCAGATTACGAAATTCCTAGAGATATCGTGAAATGGCGCCATTTCATGAATTGGCTAAAGGACATCAGCCATATCGTTCAAAACTCACCGTTAAATGATTTGCCTAGTGACGTTTAGGCGGTAGTACTATTAGTGTTATTCTGTAGTTTAGGCAGATCATGAATTCGCCATATCGGTTCTGGCACTTCGGCGGCCGCTACCGCGCGAAGTGGTCACAATTCATACTAACAACTCCTCGCTTCACTCGTACCTAAATTTTTCTTTTTTTCAGCATATCACGATGTACCCGGTATAAAGCTAGGAATATCAACAAATGCGTTGCTCTAATCAATCTGTCGTATTGCTTCTCAGACACATCGTGATATGCCTGGCCAACTTTTAGGCATATCATATGGCGCCTTTCATGGTTTGCCTAGGAATTTTCGTGATCTGGCGGATTTTATGATCGGCCACCGACATAAGTATATAAAGTATGTATTAAGCTAGTATCAATAGTAGAAGCTTTGCTTAATTTGTGTGTCCCATGATATTTATTTATTTATTATTATACATACTTATTTACATACATTTTCTAGCTCTTATTTAGTGACACTATTTGATTGCCATAATTTCATTTGTAACAATAGCATTTGTCATAAACAACGTTTGCCATAAAATTAAAAAAGGTTTTTTTGAAATTTCTTCTTGCAGTAGGTTACATTAGTACTTATAAAACTTTTTTATTTTTAATATACTTATTTCAGAAAGGGCAATTTTTTTTGCTTACGTTTGGAACTAAACAACAAATTGATGTAGTTGTCCCATGTCATTTATTTATTTATTAGACCTTTAAAATATTTATTAGACTTCAACACAGCCGAAAAACATATTTTTTTTAAATATTATAATTGCATTGCTTTTGTATTTCAAATATTATAATTGCATAAAGATTTACTCGACTTTGTCAAAGTCAAAAACACCGTGCGAGTCAGCCTTGCGCACGTGGGGTTCCGTATCTATACAACATTAAACATTAGCAAAAAAAAACACATTTGTTGTATGGGAGCCCACAGAAATACATCATCTATGAAATCTTCAACTGTCTAGCTATCACGGTTCATGAGATACAGCCTGGCGACAGACAGACAGACGGTCGGACGGACAGTGTAGTCTTATAGTAAGTGTCCCGTTTTTACCCTTTGGGCACGGAACCCTAAAAAAATTTTATCCATCGTTGATGATAATGCAATGCCAGGTTACTTACAATTATATTCAAAAAAATATAGCCTTAAGGATGTTTAATATAAGTATCTATGGTTGTTATTGTAACGTAAAGTACAAATATATTGTTCCAAAATGTAACTCAGTGTTCAAAATATAACAAATAATATTTTTTTATTCTTTGCGAGGTGGGTAGAAATGCTTTTTTATACTTAGTACGTAAAGGTATATTAATAATGTTTTATATTTTTCATCACACTTGCTCGTATATAAACACTGTCGTAACATGCAGACTACCTTGGTTGCAACCTCCCAAATAAAATCCTCGACCTTAATGTGCTTGTCAAGAAACCCGTGGTCGGTGGTAAATGAGTCATTTCCCGTACTAATTTGCTTGTCATGAAGCCCAAGGACGGTAAATAAGTCTATGCCCGTACTGATACTGCTGCGAGCGCGCCAGCAGCAGGAGCACCCAAGAGCGCAGCCTAAGGTATCGGCAATTTTTGTAAAAATATTAGTTTTTCTTTCACAAATATACAATTTTACTCGCAAATGTGATGAAAAACATTGTATGTCGAACGGGCGGTACTATAATTACGAACATCAACTAATTAAAGCCCTCAGTCTTCGACTTCGGGCTTCTAATAGAATCTCGTTCGTAATTCCTCACTTACCGCCCTTAAGACACAATGTACTAATAATTCTTTATATAATAGTGAATAATGTTTTCCATCGTATTTGGTCGGATCTATATAGGTTCGTGTTTATCTTGCTATCTCAATCAGCTTTAGTAAACTTCAGTAAGCTAGTTGAGAAAGCAAGATAAAACTGTACAATAGATCTGTACCCTTAGTGTAAGTTTTCGTTTACAAAATATGCCTCGATAGCGTTCGCGTTAAAATCTCACTTTGTATGGAAACACGAACAGCGCCTCTAGTGGAACGTTTGCGATGTTCGTGTTTCCAAACAAATTGAGATTTTAACGCGAACGCGATTGAGACGTATTTTGTAACCGAAAACTTACATTAAGGGTACTGTACCAGTGTGGATGCGATAGCAACACACGATTTTTTTGCGTAGTTATGTACAGTTACAGGCAGTGCCACCAGAGTTGAAGTGAATGATTATACGCACAGCTATACGTTATGTCAATCCAATATATAGAAAGAAAGGGTAAACAAAGACGCCATTTAACCGACCACAGACATTTTTTAATGATGCGAAAACCTGGAATCTATTGCAAAATAGTTAATCTGTTCAGTAATTCGATTAATTTATTAATTGAATACAGCAAAGTACACTTAAAAGTTGATTGACCCAAAGAATGACTTACTGTCAAAATTTTAAAAAACACTGTACTTTTTTATTATTGACAGTAGAAAAAAATGTTTTAAAAATGTAGATTTTTAAGGTAGTCGAACAAAAAACACCAGAATTGCCTCCTATATATCATAAATAATCAAAATTTCTTTTTATAATGATAAATAAAATCGATAAGGTGTAATGTTTTAAAACTAAGGTCACACGGATTACGTATTGATAGTTGAGGTATTCCCGACATGTTTCGAACCATGCCGTGGTTCTTTTTCAAGGTGAGCTCGAACGGAAAGCCACTGCAACACACGTTAAATACCTACATGAGTGATCGTGTACCTTATTTTATTTATTTATAGTTATTTATGTGTCTCACGGTAGTTTTAATTCATAGATATAGTTTACATATTATAGCTTTTAATGTATTTTACAATCACTTTTACAATGCTAAAAATAAGATTATAATGTATTGAACTCGTTATCATCTTACGTATACGTTACGTACGCAGGTGGTAGGACCTTGTGCAAGGTCCGCCCGGATTGCTACCACCATCTTGCTCGCTAATCCTGCCGTGAAGCAGCAGTGCTCGCACTGTTGTGTTTCGGGGTGGAGAGTAAGACAGCCGGTGAAATTACTGGCACTTGAGGTATCCCATCTTAGGCCTTTAGGTTGGCAACGCATCTGCAATCCCTCTGGTGTTGCGAGTGTCTATGGGCAGTGGTGATCTCTTACCATCACGTATACATTTTAAATACAGTTAAAGAAACTGGATGGAACTTTTTCATTGACAATTTCGCTAGTATTCCATTGGAAAATGTATGGGATGTCAACATTGTCAACATGACATTAGTAGTACAAAGATTCCACCTTAGGTAGCGATTCAGTTTCCTTGACTGTACATACGTACAAAATCCGAAAAACAAAGAGGTGCTAGCTGGACCTACGCCCTCTGCTTGATCGGCCCAGGGCTTGGCATGAAAAAACATTCAAAGTCAAAGTCAAAATATCTTCATTCAATTTAGGCTATAACAAGCACTTATGAATGTCAAAAAAAATCTACCACCGGTTCGGAAAACCTCTGCTGAGAAGAATCCGGCAAGAAACTCAACGAGGTATATATTTTTTTTAAACAGATTTACAATGTGTGATTTCGTTACTGAATCATATTTAAGATTGGTTTTTGGAGTATTTTTGTATTTTTTATTTCAACTCCAAATTTGTTACTTTTACGGACATCTCTTGTCCGGATGAGCGGTTAGTTCAGAATTTCAGAAGGAGTGTTGACGTTTCTCGATGATAGCTAAACATAGATGTCGCTAGTGTCGCTGCTTAAGTGGCTAAATAAGAAACAAACAAGCTGAGATATGTGGTGCATAGGAGAAATTCGTAGCAGCACGGAATGCCGAGGACCTGGGTTCGATTCCCAGCGCTGGTCTCTTTTTCTGTTTTTTCTGTGCATTCATGTTCCAGTTTGTATTTTTGATATTATTATGAATCATATTTGTTTATAAGATTGTTCAAAAGCAGTGTTTTGCAGCACATCGGCAGCGGGCCGCAGTTTGACGACCACTGACCTAATGTATCTATTTGTATTTGGATCAATCAACTTGTTAGTGTAGCCACAAAACAGACAGGTACAGAAGTCAACCTCATGTATGTACTTCACTTTTCATACCTACACTCGGTGATTGCTCTAGGGTTGTCAACTATGTGGCTTATGCACAAAAAACTATCATGGTAGTGGCACTCGTACCGTTGTTGGATTTATTGTTGAGAATGAAACGGGAAGAATGGAAATATGAATTAATAGTAACTAAAATATTTTAATGTTAATTTGTTATATTACAAATTTTGAAATTTGTCACAGAAAATATCTTGCGACGATTTCGACATTGGCGAAATGCACGATTATTATATTTAAAAGTGTAATATTCGCATTCTCCATTATTGCACAAAAAAGTTCATAGACGCGTGTCTCAAGCGGATGGCACTCGCGCTCGCACTGGTCCCAACCGGTCCGAGATATCGTGTCCGTGAGCAGTGTCTATGTGTGCGTTGCTCGAGCGTACTTTGTATGTAGATTGATTTCTGTATCTATTTTGTGGTGTAGCTTCTTGCCACGGAAACTTCTCCCAAGTTTCTTGTTAAAAGTATTATATTATGGTGTACAAATCTACTAACAGTTAGGAGCTGAGATAGTTTTGAGGCAATTCCTTCATGGCTCAAGCTAATAGTGTAAATTGCAATTATATTTCTAACAGTCTTTATATATCTATCACTGTTGTCTTCTGAGTTACGGGACAGAATTACATACACTAAAAAGTTGATTGACACATTCGTTTGTTGTATTTAAATAAATATTTATGTTAAATTGATATTTTAAGTAATTATGCTAGCACATTTACTAAAATTAAATTAACTATTTTTAAACTCATTTCACCTTAAAGAAATTAAACTTTTATATGTGTTTTATGTGTAATAAAGAGCTATACTTACTTACATACATACTTTCTTTTAACCCTTCGTCTGGCATCCACCATTTTGCACATTTGGCTTATGAGACGAATTCCAGCAGCGGGAGGGCAAAAAAATGTCTTCATCTGGCAGCCTCCATTTTGGATATTTTGACTTATCTGGCAGGGTTCCGACTAGGCACTTAGTTCTAGCTTAAGCTTTTAGAAAAACTGCAATTAAACTGCTTTTTTGTATAAAACCTTTTCGAATCACGGCAGAATACTCTATCAGATTCTATACAGATATTATGTTTAGGGTGTAAAAATAAAATAACATTCCACGTCAAACATAGAGATAAAAAAAACAATTTTGGTAAGTATAAAAACTTCCTTAATTAATAAATAACACAATTTTTTGTTCAAATTTGCATTTTATTTACAATAATATTATACACTATTTGAAAACATAGACTGCAAAAAAAACACATAACCCTGTAAAATTTTTTTATCAGTAGAAGGTTTACAAAAAAGTCAGCCCTAACGGGAGCCCCGCGTAAGTGAACACGGAAGAATGAAGTTTCTATGAAAATAATACTTTGTTGACAATACTGACCAACCTATAGCTTGTCTTTGTTCAATGATCTCGCATTGCTATGTGTTAGAACAGTGCAGATCCAGTTTTAGGCACGCAAATACACATAAAAGCAGAGTCCCAGGGTTAATATCTTCTGCATGAAAATCAAAAAGTATCCTTTCTCTACCTAACCTTGACCTAGAGCTAAAAATCTGGCACTAAAATTTATGCAGTACCTAATAGGTAATTTTGTATATAGAGTGGGCTGAATTTTGTGCGGTATCTATAGCCTACTTGTTCTTTTCAAGACAAGTCAAGTCAAATATCTTTATTCAATTTGGCCTCTACAAGCACTTATGAATGTCAAAAAAATCTAACACCGGTTCAGAAAAACCTCTGTTGAGAAGAATCCGGCAAGAAACTGAACGAGGTATATATTTTTAACAGATTTACTTTTTTTCTGTACTTATAAAGTTATCCCTTTCTCCCAAATTTTTAAATTAAACAAACAAGTAATTTATTGAATCAGATGTTACTTTGCGCAGGTTTTCAATGAAATATAAACAGTACTTTGCTCTCCCGCGACTTTATAATACTTCACACACACAATTGAACTTCTTCGGAGGTGTGTGCAGGTTTCCTCTCGTCATCATGTTTTCCTTCACAGTAAAAGCTCATGGATTTCTAATTTCATAGGTGCGGGCGCAGGATTGAACCCGAGACCCTCAGCTTGAGAAGCCATAGGGCGAAACAACTAGACCACTACGGCTTTCTTTGAGTTGCCATTATAGGTAAAGCCCGGTTCACATTCATGTAGTGTTGTGTTGTGTCGTGACGCATCAGAACGGTATCGGTGTCATGGCTGCGTTTACATTTATCTGATGCAGTGTGTTGTGACGGCTTGTGTTGTGTCGCATCACAAGCATAGAGAGAGAGAGAGAGAGAGAGAGAGAGAGAGAGAGAGAGAGAGAGAGAGAGAGAGAGAGAGAGAGAGAGAGAGAGAGCATCACGACACAACGCGACAGATAAATTTGAACCGGGCTAAAGTTTCCATTATTCCTATACAAGGTTTTCAAATTCAAATCATTTATTCTGTAAATAGGTCGCAATGGGCTCTTTTACGCTTCATTTTTTTAAACAGCTACTAGCGATTTCGTAAAGACCATCATTGCCAAGAAGAATGCGCCCCAAGAAGCTTGGCACCTGTAGGAGAGAACCACCTGTAAGTAGTATGGGAGATAGCCAATTAATGTAAAGCAATCGAGTGGGGATAGAGGGGCGGGTCGAAGCAGGCCACGCCTTTCTATTATAACCTAACTAACAAAAAGTTATATTATATCTCAAAAACCATTAGAACCATTGCTAGAAAACCTGGTTTCAAATAAGAAAACCGCATTCAAATCGGTTCACCCGTTTATGAGCTATGGTGCCACAGACAGATACACAGACACACTTACTTTTTGCGTCGGGGGTTAAAAACAAGAGCGTATCGGACACGCCGTGGAGAGGGTTCCGTAACCGTTACGAGAAAATCAAGCAATATTTTTATAAAGGCTTTTTATTTTGTACGGATTTTTCAATTAGGTAGGTATATTATATAAAGTAATTTCGATTTCTCAAAAATGACCGTAAAAGTCTACGACATTATTCCCTACATAACGAAGGCTAAGTGAATAGTTTATGGTCAGCGAGAAATTAAAAAGTTAAAAAGATTGCAGGCGCGCTAGCTCGACAATAATTTATTATTGACGAGTCTCAAACTTTTTAAAAAGTGAAAACGGCCATGGAAATGTTGGCACAAGTCGGATACAGCCAACTCAACTGTTATTTTGTTGGAACTGCAGCGTTTTTTTATTGGATCTGAAACAGTTTGTGGTGTTTTCGGGGGCAAAATATACCTGCTGTTGTTAGGGCTCCGTACCCAAAATGTCAAAAACGGAACCCCCATAGTTTCGCCATGTCTGTCTGTCTGTCTGTCCGTCCGCGGCTTTGCTCAGGGACTATCAATGCTAGAAAGCTGTAATTTTGCACGAATATATTATACGTAAGCTATGCCGACAAAATAGTACAATTAAAAATTCAAAACCAATTTTTTTACGAGTAGGTAGACGTAAAGTGGGGGTCGTTTTTTTTTCTCATCCAACCTTAGTGTGGGATATCGTTGGAAAGAGTCTTTTAAAAACATTAGGGGTTGTGAAATGATATTTTGAGTGTATTCAATAAATATTTACATACTTGAGTAAGTCGGGTCAAGGTAGTAGTTCATGTTCAAGTAATGATAATATTTGAATGGAATCAGAGTGCTTGACCTAACTATACTTGGTTTGGATAGGTACCTATTTAACAAAATGTAAACAAACTTCAGCTGCCAGATTTGGTACATTCAAGGATTTTATATATTTTACTACTATCATATCATTATAATATAAACTAGGTACATAGACTAAAGTGTTTATCAATAGGTACAGAAATGTAAATGTTTAGATAGTAAAAAAGGAATTTCAATATTAATTTAAGCAATTGACATTTGTGTATATCCGAACCAAATATAGCATACGTATAGTACGAGACATATCTAAAGAGAAAGTATCGCCAATACATTTTAAGTATTTATTTTGCTAAAACATTTAGGTACAGTTGGTACAAATTTTCATGTTAGTAGTGCAAATTACATGAATGCAAATTCGGCCACGTGGTAGCACGCAAAATTTTAATAATAATAATATTTAAATTTACAATATAAACTTAATTCGTCAATGATCACGACAATAATAATTAAATGAATGAATTAACCAGGAAATGATATTAAATATTAGTATGGGACTTAAAATTAAAATAAATTAAACATAAACAATTGGTAACCTATCAGATATTCATATTCGAGTACAGGAAAAATTGGTAATCACAATCTAAATAGCAAATATCAATTATAATCCTGTCAAAATATTCCTTTAAGGGGTAAAATGGTCTGCTTAGCAAATATAACTTTATTTTTTTGTGTATTCATTCAAATTATTGCATTGATTGATGTCGTTATTTAAAAAAAAAAATCTTAACCCATTGTAATCGATATTCCTTTTTCAATTTTTATTTTTTTTACAGCTGGGTAGTAATATATACATACTATTTCACAGGCTTATTATTTTTAAAATAAAAATGCTTATCTAGTAGAAACAAAAAAAGACAGAAGACATTTATCCACATTCACAAAGAGACACAGATACAACAAAATTTTAAAATAACAATAAATAAATAAAAAAAAAATACACATACACGATTAGAGTAGATAGATATAGTGCAATGACGTTCATTATTTTTCATCACACTTGCTCGTAACAGTGTCGTAACATGCAGACTACCTTGGTTGCAACCCCAAGGCGGGAGGGCGGCGGGGAGCTCGCGCTGCAAGAGCGCAGTTAGCGGTACCGGCATTTTTTGAAAAATGTTAGGTTCTTTTAAAAATACAATTTTACTCGCAAATGTGATAAAAAACATTGTTTGTCGCACGGGCGGTACTAAAATTACGAACATCGTATTAAAGCCCTCAGTCTTCGACGTCGGGCTTATAATAGACTCTCGTTCGTAATTCCTTATTTACCGCCCTTAAGACACAATGTACTATTATGTTTTACAGGACAGTGCTCAATATAATTGTAAGTGCCTTCTTTTGCAGAACAAGAATTTGTTTTTATATGAACACTGCTCCCCCAAACCTCCAAACCGTAACTTAGAATGCTTTCAAAATGCGCAAAGCAAAACCTTAGTCTTATAACTAACTTGAAATAAACTATAAATATAAAACTACGGCTGCTTTCTCTACACACCACGAACTCACAAGTCACAACAGAATGGCAGCAGTAATAAGTTTTTGGTAAAAAAAAAAACATTTTTAATACAAGCTTTTTTTTGTTGACTGTACTTGTATTGTCACCAAGTTTCAAGGCGATGTCATTAACTGTTCGATTGGCTGGACCACCAGGATGTCACTACCAGATCATTGTATTGTCACGCAATTTACATAAGTCTGTGCATAAGTATACCAAATTTTAAGTCAATCCAACTACTGGAAGTTGGTCAAATTAACTTGCAAGATTTGATTACAGACACACAGACAACGGGACAGGTAAAACTAAATAAAAGCTTGTAAAAAAAAAGGAGGGAACCAACTGGCCTTTACTCGTACACATTGAGGAGATAATGTCTAAGCAAACGTCAACTTTTTAAGGGGCTACCCGAGGTTTTCATCTATTTTTAACAAGTTTTGAATCGTATCTCCTACTTTTGCACTACAGATAGAATTATAATTCAAACGGCTATCGGTTCTTCAATCTTTTATTTGATTTTGGAAAAATGAATACTTAATTTTGTATGTTTTTTTTAAACAATGTCTAAAAAAAGACTTATTCCGTGAAAGATCTAACATATGTATATACGAAATCTACATATTTGGGTTCGTCTTTGACGTCTCTTAAAACGTCTCGAGGGTTTTCATTTGAAAACCAGTTGTCTTGGCCTAAAATTTTTCAACTTTGTTACCAGATATCTCGAAGACAACTTTGAAGTAAATATGGGATACTATATTGCTTAAAGCCGTTGTTGTTAATATAATAAGCTACAAAAAACATTAGGAAACTAAGGAATTCAGATCGAAGGTCATTGGGGCTTGGGATCCCCTTAAACACTGGCATAAAATTGGACGCGGTGTCAGTCTACTTATTTCAAAAATAAGTATACATATTCGAGATCGATATCTCATAGTGATGATGAATTGTCCTAAGAATTGTACAAGGTTTTTGATACACTTTGTAAACCAAGAATAAAAACATTAAAATAATGCTTATTATACCAAGAGCATAAAGTACATTCTTAATCGTAATGTATTTCTTGCGCTTTTTCTTTCGACGTCGCTTATTTTGTTTAATTGATTCCGTTATCAAATTTATGTCTACCTCTTCATTGTTCACATCTCTCTTTATTTCTTTGATAATTGCAATTTTATTATCTACCGTTTCACCTCCAGTAGAGTTAACGTCTGATACTTCTTGATTGTTCTTATTACAAATTTTATTGGTTATTTTTGCATCTTTTTCGTGTACAAATTCAATAGTATCCTCTTCAGCCGTATTTGTTGATTTTTCTGCATTCTTCGATTCCTCACTCGTTTCATCATTGTTAATTGTGTTCTTTTCTAGTTCAGTAACTTCTTTGGCTTTATTAGGACTTTCAACAACTTTTTCAGTTTCTAGAGCGTGTTTAGTTATCAATTGTTGACATTTTTCGTCCGTATGCGCTGTGACATTAGATGTTAGGTGATTTGTATTTGTTTTATTGTCAGTATTCACAAGGTCATTTTCCTTGTTTAAATCATCTTTTTTGCTTATTTCCTTCATGTTTGTTTGAACATTAGTTACTTTGGACTCTTCTCGATTCCCCTTTAACTGGGAAAAGTCGTCAACCGTTTCATTAATATTTTCTGTTGATCTGTTTGGCGACTTGTGATGATCATTCACTTCAGTATCTTTTGATTCAGTTACCTCTTGTTTTAAATTATACTCTGCGTTGACTGTACTTGAATTTCCAACAGATGTTTCAGCATCTAGATTATTAGTTGTGGTTTTATCTATATAATTTCTTCCGCTTTCTATGTTAGGCTCAATTTTATCTTTAATACAGCTTACGCTTCGTTTACTCACTTTTTCCTCCGGTTCTGTTGTTTCAATTATGTGTGTCTCCACAATCAACATTTGTTCTGTAATTTCATAATACACTACAGTAGACTCAGTAGCTTTATTTTCAGTATTCTCTTGGACATTTTGTTCAACTTTTAAATCTTCCTCATTCATAACTTTTTTATTACTTTCGAATTCGAGTAACTCAGGATCGTTTTCTTTGTCTCTTTTGTAATTTTTGTTTTTGATTGTAGTGGTTAGTTCCGAAGTACCAGTTTGTTTTGCTTCGTTTTCCGATTTATCTTCATTTTTATTTTTTTTCTCTTCCAATGATGTAACGACTTCTATATTTATACTTTCTCTTTCGTTACATAAACTTACACCAGTAAGTGTTACAGTAGTTGTTTTGACGTCTTCATCATGAGTCATGCCATTTAATGTTTGATTTTCTTTTTTTTCTACGCTAGCATAATTTGTTTCTTCAAGAACGTCGAGAATTGTATTTTCCTTTCTATTTTCTATAATGATTGGTGCTTCAACTACAATTTGTTCGATTTCAACAGTATTGTTAATATTATGTGCATCAATGGACATTTTAATAGAAATTGGTTCTTCGCTTTTATCATTTTCCCGATCAGCCCAACTCCCTTTATCCTTTTTATTCCTTGCACTTACAATAGTGTTTTCAAGGTGTTGATCATTAATTGTAGTTACAAATGTTTTATTTATACTATTTATCATACTATTCTCTAGTTCGTATTTAATAATCATCGCTGTTTTATCCCCCCCGCATTTTTTTCTAGATGAAGGCTCACCGATGTTATTTTTATTATCTTCATGTATTGTATCTTCTGTTAAGAGATCAGTTTCATTGTTTGCATGATTCATTTTATTGACAGTTTTTGTATGTGGTTCAGAAATATCAATTAAATTAAGCTTTTCTTCAGTGCTAGGCTTAATCGTTATTTTCATTTCAGCGTTTGATGTTTTTTCATTCTCAATTGTTTTATTTTCGAGTGATTTAGTAACTATTCCATTTGCATCTTCGTTACTTGCACTTGAGCATGTAATAGATTTTTCAGAATCTTGCAATAATGCATTAATAATGATAATTTTATCATCTCTGTCAGTTTCCGCAGCACGATCATTAATATCTTCGTCGGTAAGAACTGTATTTTCGTCTGTGTCCCATTTATTGATATTTTGTGCTGCAATAAGTAAGGCAGATGACTGTGCAATAGGTTTATCATTTTCATTATTTAAGTCGATAATATCACACTGAATATGGACGGGGTTTGTTTTAGCTACATTATCTTCAATTGTTACATTCCTTGTTGAAGTGTCAAAAACTAAATGGTTGTCATTGTTCGCAAGGTCACTTTTATTATCAACTTTGATATAGGTTTCAGAAATATTAAGTAAATCGGGTTTTTTTCCGACAGCTGGAGTAATCTCTGTGATGGCTTCTTTATACTTAATTGGTTTATTTTCTAGCGATTCAACAACTTTTCCGCTTGCATTTTTGTTACTTGCACTTGGGCATGTAAAAGATTTTTCAGTATCTTGAACATTAACCATGTTCATAATTATTTCATTTCTTTCACTTTCACTGACAATTTTATGAACATATTCGACAGCGCTTAAATATTTTTCCTTATTGTTACTTTCTTTACCCGCTTCTACAGAATTTTTAACAAAAATTTGATCTCTGATTTTATTATTTTCTCTGTGAGAATCAGTGTTGTCACAATCAGCGTGAACTTGGTTTGATTTAGCTATATCATCATCGTTTTTTGACATTTCTGCATGATCAATCGTTTCTTTTCCCAGTGATTGGACAACTTTTTCATTTGCATCGCCGTTAGATATACTTGAGCATCTAAAAGCTTTTTGAGTGTCTTTAGTATCAACCATGCTCATATTTGGTTTATTTCTTTCAGTTTTTACGAATGTTTCGTTAAAATTTTCAACAGCTTTATCAACTTTATCCGCAGCGTAATAACTATCAACATTATACGCTTCCATACGTAATTTAACTGTTGCATTTTCTGTGTCATTAACATTTCTTCCTTTTTTACGTTTTTTGAAACGTTTTTTGCTTTTTCTTGCAACTTTCTCGGACGTACTCGAGCTAAAATCATTAAATTATGTTTATTTACTTTTGCAATCACAATAGCAATTTAAGCAACTGGTGTATGTTAAACAACTAGTAAAGAATAGTAGATTAGTGTAATTAGTTGATTCACACGCCTCCGCAACAGCCCGTATCAAGTTAGGGTTGCCAAACGTCAGGATTTGTCCGGACATGTCCGGATTTTTGAGCGTTTGTCAGGATTACGGCCGGCCTTATCAAGTGTCTGGAATTTTTGAACTGAACTCATTGAAAAAAAAATTCCTGATACATTAATTACATCGTTTTTTATGAGTGAAATGATAAATTCTAATTTTGTTATTTGGTTTCAATTTTTAAGCAAAGCGTGAAGACCAAAACGTTGCACACTTTAACGCAAGAAGTTATAATTATCATTCATTTGTTGTTTTGGCCTAAAAAATCAACTAGTAAATATATCAAAAACATGAATATAGTGTCAAACTGTTAATCGTAATTTATATCATTTTCACAAAACACTTAGTTACAAAGTGCAAATTTAGACTTATTTTGTCATTTCAGTAAACTAAGTTGCAAGAATCAGCAAGTTCACAAAAAAGTTTGGATAATTTTCGTGTCAAAATGGATGTGTCGTACATATGTGCTTAATGTATGGATGTGCCTAACATAGCGCAGCGCCACAACGTGCTGTTCAACCTACGTCAAATCTCTGTTACAAGAAATGTCAGAACTTATAGGGTGATGTCAGGACTTTTAATTTTTTTATATGACATGACAATAATAATGATATTACCAATAAATGAGTATGAGTATGAGTATGGCAACCCTAGTAACAATGGAATCGAAGGCCAGGAGATATTTTAAAGAATACAATATGGAACTTACTTCGGCATGTTGTCATCAACTCTACAAGGTCCTCCACCGTGCAGGGCTGGAAGCGTAGACAGATATATTAAATAAAATCTTTAATTAAATAGGAAAGTGTGTGTGTTATGTGTGCATCGTAGAAAGTTCCCTTAGCATATATACCAAATGTTACAGTTACATAATGCTATAGTTAGTGTGTTAGTATGATGATGGTGATGTGGTGGTCCCACTGATGATAATCCAATATCGTGTACGAAGTCGCGGGCAAAAGAAACACATAGGTACTTTAACGTTTTCTGGAATTCTACCCCTGAATTATAATATGTGAAACAAGAGTTCAAAGTTTGTATGAATTATGATTATTCAAAGTCAAAGTCAAAGTCAAAATATCTTTATTCGATTTAGGCTATAACAAGCACTTATGAATGTAAAAAAAATCTACCACCGATTCGAAAAACCTCTGTTGAGAAGACTCCGGCAAGAAACTCAACGAGGTATTATTATGTATGATCGAGGTCGATTTTTTAGTTCCAATACCACCATCACCATCACCAGCACCATCTGTCTAAAACAACGGCTGTCTGTGTCTTCCACATAATGCTCCGAAACATAATCAAAACAGGAAAAAAAGGATTGTAGAAAGTATATCTATGTTACCCCGAATTTAACGCGAGCGAAGCCGCGGGCAAAATCTAGTATCATATATAGCATAATAATGTGCGAGGATGTGTTGCGAGCCATGTGTTTTCATTAACCTATAGATACGCTTCATTTACACATCCTAGCACAGCACATCTCTGATGGAAACAGCTGAGCGGAGCTAGGCGAGGTAAATGAAGCGTTTCTATTGGTTAATGAAAAACATATTCCTCGGAACACATCCTCGGACATCTCTAGTGGAAACGCTGCTTAACTCGCTGACGTTTGCGATTGCATACACCATCTCTTTCTAACCTCATCTTACACCGTATGACAGAAACATGTGGTGAAAACGATTGCATTTTCAAGTGTGTTAGACAGTAAGGCCTCTGGTTCATTACTAGTAAAGCATACCAAGGACATACCTGACGACTCGGCTTGGATCGCTGTGTCCGCGTCACCATTTATTTCTTTTTCAGCGATTGTCAGCGTATTATTATACATTTTATCATCTTCTACATTATTCGCTATATCATGATTATCTTCGTTACTTGTATCATTTTTTCCACAGACTATTTCCAATTCTAATTCAGGAAAAAGCTCGCTATTAGATTCTGGCGTTATATTATTATCTTCTGTTATACAATATGATTCTAAACTGGCATTTTTTGTATTATTTTTTGTTTGATCAACTTTTTTAAGGTCATTCGAAATAAGATCAGTTATAGGCACGCTTGATTTTGAAAGATCATGTTTCGATACTTCTTTTCTGTTTCCTGTATTTACTGTTTCTTCAGCGGGTTCAATAGGCTCTAATAGAACGATACCGGAATCTTTTTCGTCACAAGCGTTACAACTTTCATTTTTCGTTTCTTCGTTAATTTCAATGTGACACTTTTCACTGTTTACTGATTCTTCCATTTTTGAAGTATTATATTCAATTATTTCATCTTCCATTAATAATTTTTGTTATAATCTCTTTCATTTTGTATATGACTTACTTCACTAATTACGTCCTGTGGTTCATTATTCAAATCAGACCTTTGATCCTTAAATTTTTCAGTCAAGCAATTAATTTCTGCAGTAGCTTCGCTTGTTACTTTTGGAGCTTTATTGTTATCATCACTAGAATTTTTTTCAGTTTCAGTTATTTCAGAAACTAGTTTGTTCTTTATTAGTTCTTCTTCACTGTCTATTTTAGACTCAACCTCTCCCAATACGGTCCAAGTTTGTAATTGTTCCATATCCTCTGTTTCATTTACACTCATACTCTGTTCTTTCACTGGACTTTCAACAAAAAGTTCATCCACAGTTCTCAACACTTCCTTTGTGTTACACAATTTGTTTTCCTCTTCGTTCTCACCATTAGACATTACTTCAGCCACATCTTTGTCATATTCGTGCACGATATCATCAACATTATACTTTTCAAAATGGCGGTGCATCTCGTAATGATAGACGTCATGTTTGTTAGGAAAAATGAAGCCGCAGACGCAATATAGAGTTAATTTCCTGGCACCTGGAGAACATTTCTCAAAATGCTGTAGCAGGGCTGGTTGTTCGAAACATTCTCCGCACACGTGACACTTGTAGGCTATAGTTACTTCAGTTTCGACTATAGCTTTATCTTCTTCATGCATAGCGTCGTTTGTATCTTATCTAGTAAGCTATACTACTTCAGTTTCAAGCACAATTTTTTTTTATCATAGCAGCATATGCATCTTATCTAGTAGGTACAGTGACTTCTGTTTCAGTTATATCTTAATTTTCTTCATTTATAGTGTCATCTGCATCTTCGTTGTAATTTTTTTATTACTTGTATGACTGTACAAGGTAGTATTTGGATCTAATCAATAAAAGAACTTTCTTTTAGAGAACTGGTATGCCTGATAAGCACAGCATTTTATTTCGATTAAAAACGAAATTCCCACGGGACGCAAACAGATTATATTCCGGAACGGGCAAGACCTGTAACAAGAAAAACATGCTAGACTACCTCCTATATCGCACCTCGCTAAAACGACCGCATAATACCTGTCGCATTACAGATATGATGCATTATCGATTTACCATCGTATTTTATCGTAGAAGTTCGTATTTTTTTAATATCATGGTACACTTGATTACATTTGACCTAGTCCCAAACTAAGCAAAGCTTGTACTATGGATACTAGGCAACTAGGTAGATAAATACATAATATTAATCATCCAAGACCCGAGAACAAACATTCGTATTATTTATACAACTATCTGCCCCGGCCGGGAAACGAACCCGGGATCTCAAGCTTCGTAGTCAGGTTCTGTTCTGTATTTATCTTGCCCTCTCATTTAACTTCACTTCAATTTTGACATTTGACACTAATTAAACTATAAGTGAAAAATGTGGAGTACGTCGAATTCAGAACACAATGAATAAAGAACAAACTATTTTAGTTTAGTTTAGTTTTTACTTGGGGCCCTAGCTTATTTTTTGCCCCAGGGCTGCTGTCTACGACGAACTTCAGACGTTAATATCTTTGTTATTCATGAGTTTCTGTAATATGTCTATGCGACGTCATCGAATCGATACAAGAGAGGCGACAACAAGGCGCCAAGTCCACCCACTAATCTAAGTAGCTACCAAAGTAACTACAAGTGACAGTGTTCATTATAGTAAAGTACGTACTCTGGGAGTTCATTGTCGAAAATACAGGAAAGATCTAAAACGTTTTCGGGAACTTTCGTGGGAAAATTATGCAAGTTTTCGTTCAGAAATATGGGAATTTTCCTTAATTGCTATGAATATTACCTACTGGACGTCCTCGTCCTCGTCGTCGTCGGTTGTCGTCTGCTCGTCTTGGCGTCCGCGGACCGGGAGACGAGCTGTCGGTAGGCCTCCAACAAGATGGAGCGACGACTTGGTTAAGATCGCGGGATCGCGGTGGATGCGGAAAGCACAAGACCGGTCTGAGTGGAGAGCCTTGGGGGAGGCCTATGTCCAGCAGTGGACGTCTTTCGGCTGACATGATGATGATGATGATGATTACTGGACGTGTGTAAAACGTCGTGGTGGCCGAGTGGTTTGACCTATGGCCTCTCAAGCAGAGGATCGCGGGTTCAAACCCCGGCTCGCACCTCTGTGTTTGTCGAAATTCATGTGCGGAATTTCATTTGAAATTTACCACGAGCTCTACGAAGGAAAACATCGTGAGGAAACCTGCACACCTGCGAAGCAATTCAACGGTGTGTGTGATGTTCCCAATCCGCACTGGGACCGTGTGGGCACTGCAAGGTTCGATTCTACTCGCATAGCTGAGCTACTTTTATTCCGCAACTTATTAAAAATATGACCAGAGTTCTTTTTTTATTCATTTTCCTGTGTATTGATAAATGTTTAGAGATATAATAGTTGTCTTAGAGATAGAAATTCTGTGGGGTGTGTTTAGTTTGCAAAGTTGTGCGGTTTCAGCTCTCTCACGTCGAGAGGAGACCTGTGTCTTGCAGGCCGAGATATATTGGATGGTACAGTCGAGTTCATAAACTTGTGAGCAAAAATTTGATCAGAAATATCTGATGAAATCGACTGTATCATACTAATGTATTGACAGTGACAGAGCCCAGCCCAAACTACAATCGATTTGAGTGTGGCCTTGTATATTTTACGACTCGTTCTGTCCTTGTCGCGAGGCCCAATAAACAAAGGACAGATATCGCGTGCAGAAGGACATTCGAGAAACGTCCGTTGTCCATTACTCGTAATTAGTATCCCTATAAAAGGCAATAAACATTCAATTCTTAGTGCAAACTGTTTTAATTAAATTAAAAGCGCTGGTAGAAGTAAGGTATTGCCACGAGAGTTGAAGTGAATGACACACGCAGCCACAACATTGTGTATACATTGCCATCCACGAAGACGCGTGATTTTGTCAAAATTAGCCATTAATGACATTGTAATAAGAGCCACGGCACGCGTCATCGTGAATGACTACCTGTAATGACAGCAGGATTTTATGATTGGTTTTTTGGAGTCTTTTTGTATTTTTTATTTCAACTCCAAATTTGTTACTTTTACGGGTATCCCGTGAAACCATATCGAAAATACAAACTGAGACATGGATGCACAGAAAAACCAGAAATATAATTTATTTTTGAAAAGGTTTCACGGGATACCCGTAAAAGTAACAAATTTGGAGTAGAAATAAAAAATACAAAAAGACTCCAAAAAACCAATCATAATTTGATTGCTTAGTAGCGACATCTCTTGTCTGGGTGAGCGGTTAGTTCCCAAAGAATGCGACGTCTCTCGACGAAACATAGATGTCGCTAGTGCTGCTGGTACTTATATATGTCGGCGGCCGATCGTAAAGCTCGCCAGATCACGAAATTCCTAGGCATATCGTGAAATGGCGCCTTTTCATGAATTGGCTAAAGGACATCCGCCATATAACGTTCAAAACTCACCGTTTAACGATTTGTCTACTGACGTTTAGGCAGATCATGAAATTCCTAGGCACATCATGAAACGCCGCCATATCGGTTCTGGCACTTCGCCGGCCGCCCCGCGGCACGCTCGCTTCGCTCGCTCGGCTCGTGTGTTGTGGTCACAATTCAATTCATAGACTCGCGGACAAACTTTCGTATTTTTTATACAAATGTCTGCCCCGACCGGTGATCGAACCCGGGATCTCTAGCTTCGTAGTCAGCAGGTTCTCAAACCACTTGGCCGTTTATCGATGTATTTGTTGTATACGTGTATTTAATACACTGTACTTGTACACACTGTATTGTATGTATGTACCTATGTATGGTTAGGTTTATGTATTTTTGTTATAGCTCTAACCTAAATTGCACCACCTGATAAAATATATTTCTTTCTTTTTTGAAGACCAGATGGCCTAGTGGTTAGAGAACCTGACTACGAAGCTTGAGGTCCCGGGTTCGATTCCCGTGTCGGGGCAGATATTTGTATGAAAAATACGAATGTTTGTTCTCGGGTCTTGGGTGTTTACTATGTGTTTAAGTATGTATCTATCTAAATAAATATATTTATCCGTTGCTTAGTAGCCATAACACAAGCTTTGCTAAGCTTACTTTGGGATTAGGTTAATCGGTGTTAATTGTCCCGTTATATTTATTTATTTATTTATAATTACTTATTTCTATCGTAAAGATTGCCTGGAAGATATCGCTCTGAAGCGATAAGGCCGCCTCTTCGCGTACCTTTGAAAATTTCTGTGTACCGTTTTTTAATTGCTTATTACGGCGAAGGAAAACATCATGAGGAAACCTGCACACTCCAGCGAAGAAATTTAAAGCCCTCTCATTCTTGGAGGCCTGTGCCCTGCAGTGACACGTGCCCAGATGATGATGTTGTTAGTGTTAATAATTACTGCACCTTAATTATCCATAGATTTTAGCACGTGATTTGTGCACTGCAGGGCTACTACGAAACTCGAAACTCTAAGTTCGTGTCGTACCGTCCCTCTCGCTCTCGTATTAAACAGTATAAGTGTCAGAGGGACCGCACGACACGAACTTCGAGTTTCGAGTTTCGTAGTAGCCCTGCTGCAATAATTGACATCAAGATAAACACTCGTGTACTTACTTGTACTTTTTTGTCTCAGTTTTTTCACAAAAAAACTTCACCAAAAAATACCGATTCTTTTCTAGAAGCCTGTCACATCCGCACTGGTCTGCAGTGGGCGGGGTACTGAATGACGTAGCGTCGCCAGTGTTGCCGGTTAAAAGTAGCTATTTTCGGAGAAATTAGCGCCAAAATGCCAAATTTATGGCTCACTAAAATGACTGGTCAAATGTCAATTTGCAAGTATCGATGAACTAGTTGTTGCCTACGTCTCCGTCCGCGTCGAATCCGTTTATCGCTATCCCGCGGGAACTTCGTAATTTTCCGGGAGAAAACTATCCTACGTCCTTCCCAAGGACTGAAACTATCTGTATACCAAATTTCATCTAAATCGGTTCAGCGGTTTATACGTGCAAAGTTATCAAACAGACATTGGCATTTTTTGTTAGCTTGTCAAAAATAGTAGATTGTACCTACAACGAGAGCATAAAACGAGTCATTTCACCCGAGACGTTCATATAGCCACCCGAGCCGGTACGGCGAGGTTGGATAGACATGTCAACGGAAAATAAGTTTAATTGCTCGAGTTTACACCCTCACTTTAATTGCGAGGAAATGAAATAGTATCAGTGGAAACAATTGTTCACTTGTTCACCTTCTATTTTTTATGGATTGCTATATAATTATATTTTTTTAGTTTTATTGATTAATTTTTAGTTTTACTGAGGATATAGGTTAAGCTATACCGTAGGCGACAGGCTAGCAACCTGTCACTATTGTACCGTTAAAATTGCTAAAAGTGACTCCGAAGCGGTAACGCTTTGTGTGCTCTGCCTACCCAATTTGGAAATACAGGCTTGATGTTTGTGTGTGTTTAGTTTTACATAAAATTATAAAAAATATATATATCGAAACTTTTTTGTTTGTGGCTGTTGACACCCGATTACCTTGGTCTTAGACGAATATTTTACTTTATGCACTAGAGCATAAAAAGACATTTTATGTCGCCTAGATCCAGCATAAATACAAACTTTACAAGCATGAGAAGTGAAAAATATAATTATTCTCATCTAGCCAGCCGGGCTACTACGAAACTCGAAACTCGTGTCGTGCGGTCCCTCTGACACTTATACTATTTAATACGAGAGCGAGAGGGACCGCACGACACGAACTTCGAGTTTCGTAGTAGCCCTGCTGGATTGATGTCCCATTGCTGGGAACAGGCCTCCCCCCAGGTCCTCCATTCCTCCCTACTCAAAGCAGCCTGAGGCCAGTAGTCGAGAAATACGTCCAAGTCGTCTGGACCTACCCCGCCGTCGCCTTTCGTCCTGTGGCATCCACTCAGTGGCATTTTTAGCCCGCCGCAGTGTATCCATTCGGCTATTTAAAATAAAATACATCTCCAATAATTTCTGATAATCTAACAGATGGACTAAGGGCCTTAGTGGCGTAGCTGGGTAACCAAAGGCCCTGGGGCAACAAATAAAGTATGGCCCAAACTAAACTAGGTATTTAAAATCGTTTGTTCCGTATTCACCGTGTTCCGAATTCGACGCAAAGCCTGACATGCTCCTATTTAGGTAGAATCCTGTCACATTCAGCATTTTCCGCACTTATCAAAAGAAACTTGATAACGACGACAGAGGCTCCCTGCGACAGGGTTCCACCGATTGCTAAAGAGGAACACAGGTTCAGGCTTTATTTCAGACTAGCTTAAGCCCGCGACTTCGTCTGCGCGGATCTAGGTTATCGCGCGGTGGCGCCCTCTACCGGAATAAAAGGTATCCTATATTGATCCTTGGGGTTCTAAATACCTATATACCAAATTTCATCAAAATCGGTTCAGTGGTTTCGACGTGAAAGCGTAACAGACAGACAGACAGACAGAGTTACTTTCGCATTTATAATATTAGTAGGGATAGGGATTTGTCATTTATAGTTTGGGAGTCCGAGGGGCCCCTGAGCTTGAGGGCCCCAAGGCCCTTTCACGGGTCACTGATAAATTTTGTGACAGACATCTGCGGTGCCATCTCTGTTTGCTCTATCCGAATAAACAGAGACGTCACATGTAACTGTCACATAAAATTTATCATATCAATGGCCACGTTCCACCTAAAGTCCGCAACACCCACGACTGCTGAAATTGCCGTTCCATTGACGAAAAAGACCGCGGGCGTTGTGGGCGAACGTTAAGTGGAACGCATATCTTGAGCGCCGTATGCTCGCAATATGGCGGCATGGTAAGGTTTTGAAGGTGGTAGGACCTTGTGCAAGGTCCGCCCGGATTGCTACCACCATCTTGCTCGCTAATCCTGCCGTGAAGCAGCAGTGCTTGCACTGTTGTTTCGGCGTGGAGAGTAAGACAGCCGGTGAAAGCAATGCATATGCAATACCCCTGGTGTTTCTCTTACCATCAGGAGACCCACTTGCTCGTTTGCCATCCAATCGAAAAAAAATGTTCTGTGAGAGCCAGTATTTCGCATAACTAGATTGGAGTAAATTTTAATTCAACATTGATTCCCGTGAATTTATGGTTGCGTTTATGGCAAAATGCATGAGAAATAATGACTCGGAAAGTTCGTCAAGTTCTGACGACATCTCGCTCATCTGTCATCTGTCATGCCCACTTTGACCCATCTATATTCTGGGCGTGAGCGGGACGCGGTCGACGACCGCGGGCTTTAGGTGGAACGATATTGCGGGCGTCACGGTCGCTGCGGACGTTTAGTGGAACTTACCCAATGAGTGGCGAGACAGGCTCTAAACAGAGAGGCTCGGAACCGGTTTATAAAATAGCGGTAAGTACCAGTTTATTTCGGTTTAACTCCGAAGTTTCATAAGAACGCGAACGTTTTAAAGAACTTAACTATAACCTAAATAAACCGGTTTATTCGACGAGTGACAGCTGGCCGGCCGGCGGCGGGCGGCGACGTTTATCCTGCGCCGAAATAAACCGGTTTCTATTGTTCTAAACCGGTTAATCTGACAAGAACTTTATGGAAATGTTCCCTTAAAAACCGGTTTAAAAATAACGGTTTCGCGAATGAAACCAAAAGGAAATTTAACCGGTATTAGAGCCTTGCTAAATAGAAAGATATTTTTTTTTAACCCAAGAAACTACCCAATTCTTAGGAATTCCCGCGGGAATTTGATAAAACTTCGGAATTTTAATTCAACTGCCGCTACGTTTTCCACGAGCGAAGCGGTTAAGGGTTTAGAAAAATAAAATGAAATTAAGTATCAGTCCATTTTATTTACAAAAAAATACTTAATAAAAAAAAGAATGTATAGTAAAATTACATATTTTGTCTTTCTGAACCAAAAGGCGGTATCTCAAAAAAACACGAGTTTATAAACCCTGTGAAGCTACACAGTTTTTTTGAGATACCTCCTTTTGTTTTTGCAGGGCAGTAGGTATTGCATGTACCTACATTTTAGTGTCTTTGTGACATATTCAAATAAAGTGCAGATTTTGATTGCGTCGTTCTAAGGGTTCTAAGGCCTCCTTTTTTTTAAACAGTGAACGTCCTTCGGTTGATCATAATTGGGTAAACATTTCAAATTTACACGGATAATATGGTGGAACCTTTTAATAATAAACTTCACTATTATTCCCTTGAAGCAGTGGTGGCCTAGTGGTTTGACCTATCGCCTCTCAAGCAGAGGGTCGTGGGTTCAAACCCCGGCACGCACCTCTGAGGCTCTGAGTTTTTCGAAATTCATGTGCGGAATTACATTTGAAATTTACCACGAGCTTTGCGGTGAAGGAAAACATCGTGAGGAAACCTGCACGAACCTGCGAAGCGATTCAATGGTGCGTGCGAAGTTCCCGATCCGCACTGGGCCCGCGTGGGAACTATGGCCCAAGCCCTCTTGTTCTGAGAGGAGGCCTGTGCCTAGCAGTGGGACGTGTATTGGCTGGGATGATGATGATTATTCCCTTGACAAAAATATGGGATGTCAACATGACATTGAAATTGACGATCAACTATTCACTGTTGCGGTGGTAACGTCTAAAAGTATGATTTTAACCCCATAATATATTATTTTATGGGGTACAAATCCACTAAAACTTAGGAGTTGTGGCAGTTTTATGGCAATACCATCATGGCTCATCTCCTAAGCATGCTAGTAGTATACATTGCAAACATTGTTCTAGCAGAGTGTATCGCTGATGTCTCCTGGGTCACGGGGCAAAACCACGTCGAACCATTTGATTCCTGAGCCACCGTAGAACGCTCTCACAGTAAGTGTCATCCCGCTAATCTAATAAATGCGATAGTTTGTAAGTCTGTTTGTTTGTTACTTCATCATGTCCAAACCGCTGAACCGATTTGGATGAAATTCGGTATACAGATAGTTTGTGTCCCGGGGAAGGACATATGATAGTTTTTATCCCGGAAAATGCCATAGTTCCCGCGGGATAGTGAAAATCGAACTCTAAGCGGACGAAGTCGCGGGTAGTAGCTAGTACATAATAAATTCACTTGTCAAGTAATACGGGTGTTACTGACTTTTTCTACGAAAAGGTTCCACAGTGGCACGATTCAGTTGGTTCGAGTGTACACTAAATAGGTAGTTGATAGACCCGCAGACATGTTTGTGCATGAAGTCATTTTAGCAGTTGTCTGTCTTTTTACTAACCCCCGAAGCAAAAAGAGGGGTGTTATAAGTTTCGCTGTGTGTCTGTGTGTGTGTCTGTGGCACCGTAGCTCTTATACGGGTGGACCGATTTGAATGCGTTTTTTTATTCGAAACCAGTTTTTCCAGCGATGGTTCTTAGACATGTTTCATCAAAATCGGTTTAGCCGTTGAGATATTGAACTTTGAAGTGACAAAGTCGGGGTTCTTCCAGCTTTTTGTTGGTTGTGGCCTAAGGCGGCCCCGGCTGAGGCATCGCGAGAGGTATCGGCATTCCATCGTTTGACTTCTTTGCCTTCTTCGACTTCTTCGGTTGCACCTTCATCTGTTAAAAAAACATCACGTCATCATAATTGGGTAGTTTCATTATACCGGATGGCCAAGTGGTTAGAACATGACTACGAAGATTGAGGTCCCGGGTTCGATTTCCGGCGGGGGCAGATATTTGTATGATTAATACGAATGTTTGTTCTCGGTCCTTAAATGTTTAATATGTATTTAAGTATGTATATATCTATATAAGTATGTTTATCCGTTGCCTAGTATTCATAGTACAAGCTTTGCTTAGTTTGGGACTAGGGACCAGGTCAATTGGTGTCAAGTGTCCCATGATATTTATTTATTTACTTGCTTTTGCACGCGGCTTTGCCCGCGTGGAATTCGGTTATCGCGCGCTGTTCCCTCCGGAACTGTGCATTTTCCCGGGATAAAAAGTAGCCTGTGTCTCTCTCGGGCCCATTAACTATCTCTATGCCAAAAATCACGTCGATCCGTCGCTCCGTTTCGACGTGAAAGACGGACAAACATACACACAAATACACAAACACACACACTTTCGCATTTATATTATAAGTATGGATTTTATTTATATACACCGCTTCTACGCTCACCTTATAGTGGACCTCCCGGATATGCCTGTATAGGCTGGAGTACCAGCCAAAGGCGGCTGTACACTGCCCGCACTGGTAGGGGGTCTCGCTTGTGTGCATCGCCACTATATGATACTTGAGCTTCGCTGCGTTCTGTAATTTAAAAAAAATGAATAAAAAACCGGCCAAGAGCGCGTCGGACACGCCCAAAATAGGGTTCCGTAGCCAGTAAGAAAAAATTAAGTAATATTTTTCTAAGTATTTCGTATTTTATACGGAATCATCCAAGTATAGGTATATTTTATTTATACCTTAGGCTGCTATTTACTCTTAAACTACTAATAATTCTCAAGCAAATTTAGCCGTTATAGTTTTCCTTTTAAGTTTGATATACCATCCTAAATTTTTACAAATTTTTTCACCAAGCGGTTTAGATTTAAGAGGGGGGGGCGCTCGATTTTAATGAAAATTTGCACTTTAAAGTTAAATATTTCGCAAACAAATCACTAAATCGAAAAATTTTTAAAAGACCTATCCAACGATATGCCACACTATAGGGTTGGACGAGAAAAAAATCACCCCCACTTTACGTCTATGGGACGTACCCTAAAAAAAATATTATTTAATTTTTTATTGTACTATTTCGTCGGCATAGTTTACATATATATCCGTGCAAAATTACAGCTAATTACAGCTTTCTAACATTGATAGTCCCTGAACAGACATGGCGAAACTATAATAAGGGTTCCGTTTTTGCCATTTTGGCTACGAAACCCTAAAAACCTTCTGGCTAATCATGATGATATTGATAACTTAAAAAACCGGCAAGAGCGAGTTGGACTACGTACAAATTTGAAGATTTATACAGAATGGGGTCAAGCACCAGCAGATGTTCCTACGCACCGACTTCCGGCTCGAGGGTGTGGTGTTCCGTCGTTTTAGGGTCACGACGAAGACGACGTTCAAAATCCCTAATACTTGTATCGAAAATACAAACTGAAACATAGATGCACAGAAAAACCAGAAAAAGAGACCAGCGCTGGGAATCGAATCCAGGTCCTCAGCATTCCGTGCTGCGTGCCATACCCCTACACCACTGGACAGGAGTACAGACACGAATTTCTCCTAAGCAGCTCATATCTCAGCTTGTTTGTTTCATATTTAGTCACTTAAGCAGCGACACTAGCGACATCTATGTTTGAAAATCTCTTTGATAGTCTCTTTTTCTGGTTTTTCTGTGCATCTATGTTTCAGTTTGTATTTTCGATATGGATTTTACGGAATGACCGTAAAAGTAACAAAATTAGGAGTTGAAATAAAAAATACAAAAATACTCCAAAAAACAATCTTAATTATTACTTGCGGTAAATTGTAATTTTTTCTAGTTTTTTTTTTGTTTTAGAACAAAATTTTACAGCACATTCTATTTTTTTATTGTAATATTGTAATTTTTTATTGATAAATAAATACGCTAGTCTTTTGGACATCGGGACAGAATAACAAACAAGAAAAAGTTGATTCACCTAAAAAGTATTTTCTCCAAAAAATAACGATTTAACAAAAAAAATACTTCGAAGATCAGTTGGTCAGATACAGGGACTAACCTGATAAGACTTCCCGCAGACGTGGCACAAGTTATCCTTTTTTTCTTTGTTCCTGTGTACATTTTGCATGTGCACGTAGAGCGATGTGTGGCACTTGAACGGCTGAAACAAAAAATAAGTAGCAAAAATAAGTTTTTTGCAAAAAAAAAACTTTTTTTCCCCCAGAGATGTTCCGGGGGTGTTTTAATTACTTCTTCTTACAAAAATGGCTGGACGGATTTCGATAAAATTTGTTACGCAGATAGCTGGACATCTGGAATAACATACAGGACACTTTTTATCCCGATATTCCCTCAGGATAAACTCTCAAAATTTCAACCGCTGGGTTTAGTTAGTCATTAAATTTTGGACAGTTCAAGGACAACTCTAGTTCTGTTGTACATACTTAGTACGACAATGTCTAGCCCACGATATCAATTTTGGGAATTCCCAGGGGATTTTTTTTTAATCCCGGAATTTATTTCAATTTTTTTTGTGTAGGTACTTATGTAATTTGCGAAATGCGAATAAACGTTTACTATTTCTATTTTCTATATTTTCAATTGCAACTACCAGATCGAAGATTTTACGCGTGCGAAGCCGCGGGTAAACTCTAGTTGTTTATATTTCATCGACATAGATCGCAAAGTAACGTAAGGATTCCTCATAAGGAAGCTCAAAGTCACTCAACGGGCTATGGAGAGGGCTATGCTCGGGTTTCTCTGCGGATAGAATCAGAAATGAATATCCGCGTTAGAACTAAGGTTACCGAATAGCCCTAGAATTGCGAAACTGAGTGGCAATGGGCGGGGCACATTGCTCGCAGGACTGATGGCCGATGGGGTCAAAGGGTTCTCGAATGGCGTCCGCGGACGGGAGACGAGCTGTCGGTAGGCCTCAACAAGATGGAGCGACGACCTGGTTAAGATCGCGGGATCGCGGTGGATGCGGAAAGCACAAGACCGGTCTGAGTGGAGAGCCTGGGGGAGGCTATGTCCAGCAGTGGACGTCTTTCGGCTGACATGATGATGAGATCGCAAAGTAACCCCTGATTCAATAAACTATGTATATAATAAATTCTTACTATATTATTTAGCATTAGTATTTTGATGACATCACTCCTCTAATCCGTATAATGAATAAATAAATCAATTATGTAATGAAATATTATCAGAGTAAAATAGTTTAAGGATTATCATTTTTATACCCCATCAGGGTATCGTGCACCTACTATTTAATAATATGTCACCTAATTTAATGAACATGATTTATAAATGAATAAATACCTTCTCTTTTTTTTATTCCACTGGATAGCAAATGAGCAAGTGGGTCTTGCAGATGCGTTGCCAACCTAGAGCCCTAAGATGGGATACCTCAAGTGCCAGTAATGTCACCGGCTGTCTTACTCTCCACGCCGAAACACAACAGTACAAGCACTGTTGCTCCACGACAGGATTAGCGAACAAGATGGTGGTAGCAATCCGGGCGGACCTTGCACAAGGTCCTACCATGAATAAATAGATACCTTATTGCAGAGCTGACATTTAAACTTGATCTTTTTTAAATGCTCCCAGTCGACGTGGTCCCGCAGTCTCGTCTTGTTCACGAACTTCTTGCCGCACTCGTTGCAAACGAAACTGTAAAATAAACATTCCAAATTGTATATTCTGTAAATCTGTCTCTCTATTACTTCTTCGCACTTAAACCGTTAAAAAGATTTTTCACTTCTCATGCTTGTAAAGATCGTGTTTGTGCTGTATCTAGGCGACATAAAATGACTTTTTATGCTCTAGTGCATAAAATAAAATCTTCGTCTAAAACCAACTGAAGACCAAGGTAATCAGGTGTCAACAGCCACAAACAAAAAAAAACTGTGTATTTTTAAAATATTTAATAATTTATATAAAACTAAAAATCATTCAAATCAATCGTAATAAATCAGTAAAATTAAAAAAATGGAATTATTATAATAATGCATAAAAAATAAAAGGTACATAGAAAGTGAATAATTGTTTCCCCTGTTGCTATTTCATTTCCTCGCCATCGAAGTGAAAAGCAGAGTGTAAAACTCGATCATTAAACCCGTTTTCCCCTTGACTTGTCCATCCACCCTCGCCGTACCAGCTCGGGTGGCTATATGAACGCCTCGGGTAAAATGGCTCGTTTTATGCTCTCGTTGTACAATCTACTATTGATGAAATTTGTATGGAGATAGTTTGGACACATTCTTAGTTAAAAAAAATATTAATCTCCATGTACTTATCTCTCCCCATGTTCATGTACCGATCCGTATGTGTATGTACCCATCAATATGTCCATTTATACATTCCTGTGTGCAAGCATCCATCCCCATAGCACCTGAACTCTCTCTCTCTTACTTTCTCACTTCTTTTTTAAATTCATTCTCTAAATTGATCTGTATTTGTCCATCGCTACAGCCATATGTGTGTCCGTCCGCGTCGGTACCTGAACTCGCTCTCGGAGACGTGCCGGCGCGACACCCGCAGATGCTGCCGGTAGGTGGCGACAGAAGCGAAACGTTTGTCACACAGCTCGCAGTACAGTTCGCCGTCGTCTCGGGCCTGAAGACAGACAGACCGACATAATAAAAAAAACCGGCCAAGAGCGTGTCGGACGCGCACAATATAGGGTTCCGTAGCCAAATGGCAAAAAACGGAACCCTTATGGTTTCGTCATGTCTGTCTGTCTGTCTGTCCGTCCGTATGTCACAGCCACTTTTTTCCGAAACTATGAGAACTATACTGTTGAAACTTGGTAAGTAGATGTGTTCTGTGAACCGCATTAAGATTTCACACAAAATAGAAAAAATAGGTAGGTAGGTAGGTATCTATGCATGGATAGGCCTTCAAAAATAATATAGAGGTTAAGCTGAATAGTTTGCGCGAGAGACACTTCCAAAGTGGTAAAATGTGTGTGCCCCCCCCCCCTGTAACTTCTAAAATAAGAGAATGATAAAACAAAAAAATACATGTACATTACCATGCAAACTCCACCGAAAATTGGTTTGAACGAGATCTAGTAAGTAGTTTTTTTTAATAATACGTCATAAATCGTAAACCGCAATTTACCTATTCTTTGCCAATGTCTAATGTTGTACCTATAGATAATGGTACGGGACCCTTCATGCGCGACTCCGTCTCGCACTTGGCTGCTTTCTTTCACATGACGACGACATACGGACTTATTACTATCGCTGTAAAAGATGCGTACCTTATGGGTTCTGAGATGCCGTCCAAGGTTCGATTTCCACTGGTACACCTTCCCACACCGGGGACACGGGTATCTGTTTTGTCCTTTATGTAGTACACTGAAAATACATTGTACACCTGTTATACAACATGTCTCTGGGTCAATCAAAATTGTCTGGTTTGTTATTGTGTTCCGTTGTCCAAGAGACAACAGTGACAGAGTTTCTTAGAATAACTGTTACATAATATCATTTATCTACATGCATATCATAACTTCCCTATTATATGTTCAGAAACGACTATCAAATGACTATTAAGAAACCTGGTATCTGCGGGTGCATCTTAATGTTCACATTAAAGTACAGTGCATCTTAATGTTTACATTAAAGTATCGGTAATACTTTTTTTAACAATGAATATCTGTACATATTGTAGAAAACTTATGACATGCATGTAGATAATAATTATTATTCAAAGTCAAAGTCAAAGTCAAAGTCAAAGTCAAAATACAGGCCATATCGAACATATTATAGAAAACTTATGATATGCATGTAGATAAAGTTATGTATGCGGCTATACATAATTAGGCATTAAAACACTCGTGTGATCTTATTATGAAACGAGCCGAAGGCCACACTCGGCCACACTCGTACTTTAATGCCTCTCATTATGCACCAGCCACATAAATAACTATTACTAACGTGCTTAGGAGATAGTCTATAATATAGTGGCTTTGGAACTACGATAAAAGTCATATAGAAAACATATAGAAACTCATGGTTTTAAAGAGTTACTGAAAATTTGACAGCTGGCCACTGATTTGAACGAGTCCTGACTGTTGAACTAAGTTACTTATGATAACAGAGTTGTAGACAACTAGACTAATTACCCGACTTTTTTTTATTCGACTGGTTGGCAAACGAGCAAGTTTAGGGGTTCCGGAGTCACAATGGCAAAAACGGAACCCTTAAAATGTGTGTCCATGGAGTTCCTCTAACTCCACACTGTAAGAGCACACACAAATCCACCTATCGCCACCAGTTTAACCTGGTATGGTGAACAGTTGTGGTGCTCTGAAGACGACCTTTGATTGAGTTAGAAACGCGTCAGATTAGAACATCCGTCCATCTCGTTGGGTGGACGTCCTACGCTGCGCTTGCCTATCCGTATTATACTCACTTCAAATGATATCTGTATGTTTTTCTAGAGCTAAACACTTTGCCGCACTCCGTACATTGCGGTTTCTCTGTTAATACTTCTGCACGCTTTACTCTCGTTACTTTTATAGGCACGTCCTTCTTTTCTATATTTACCTGAAACATATTTAACATTTAAGTTGAAGTGGCCATGGTCAGGTCATATACACCGTGTTATTTTTGATATCCGTTAACTTTAAGCCTTAAAGTTTAAGGGAACAATCTACAGGTCAAATGAAGTTAATCTCTCTAAGACAAAAGATAATCAAGAGTTAGGGGCTGTTTCACCATCCATTGATTAGTGTTAACTGGCGGTTAGGTGTGATGCCGTCTCTATTTGTTTTGTTCGAATAGACGGAGACGGCATCACATTTAACCGTCGGTTAACGCTAATCAATGAATGGTGAAACAGACCCTTAAGCTATTTTCCTGCTAACAATTAATTATCAGGTAGTTCATAGCAATGAACTGAGTCTGCCGAAGTTAACGGATATCAAAAATAACACGGTGTATATAGCATGGAGAACAGATGGCCGTTGGGACCGAAAAGCTTTTGAATGGAGACCGCGGATCGGCAAGGGAGCGTTCAAGTATTACGTAACGCAATTTGGGGGGGGTCTTGTAAAACGTTACGATGCGTTACAAGGGCGGGAAAGGGGTAGGGGTTTCAAACACCACGTACGTCACAGTTTTTTTGTAACAAGTACATACTATAATGGGAAGTGAGAAATTCGCATCATCAAGATAGAAAGAAAGAAAGAAAGAAAATAATTTATTTATAACAGCAATTACACAGGTTAGGAAAAATAACAACAAGAAGTGTTGCCGCTATAAAAAGGTCCCGGCTACGGCTCAGCATCAGCTGTTGTCCTTGGTCTGTAAATGCTCTCATGCTGAATTGCTAGTGTGCCTTTTTTTTTCTTTATGTGACTGGATGGCAAACTAGCAAGTGGGTCTCCTGATTGTAAGAGATCACCACCGCCCATAAACATCTGCAACACCAGGGGTATTGCCAACCTAGAGGCCTAAGATGGGATACCTCAAGTGCCAGTAATTTCACCGGCTGTCTTACTCTCCACGCCGAAACAACAGTGCAAGCACTGCTGCTTCACGGCAGGATTAGCGAGCAAGATGGTGGTAGCAATCCGGGCGGACCTTGCACAAGGTCCTACCACCTGCCAATGTGCCAAATAAATGCCAACTTAGTTTGGAAAACAGCTAAAACAAGCTAAAAGAATCGTATTGAAATTGTTATTTGGGTGTTACGTAACGTTTAGGAAGGGAGAGGGGGCACAGAAAAATGTTACGGTGCGTTACGTATTACTTGGACGCCTCGAAGCGTAGCGTAGGACGTCTACCAACGAGATGCACGGATGACCTGGTTAAAGCCGCGGGGTCACGGTGTATGCAAGCCGCTTCCAACTGAAACAACTGGAGGACCATAGGGGAGGCCTTTGTCCAAACAGCGCACGTCCAAAGACTGATAATATGATGATAATGATGATGATAATATCCATTGTACGACTGAAATAGTAGATTGATAAACAAGGATTGTAAGTTATCAATTACACCCAAGGTATTTAGGCGCACGAGCGGGCAAAGCGAGCGAGGGTGCTTATAGTTCGCGGGTGTAATTGATAATTTACACTCGAGTTTAACACTCTACTTTTCATCACAATTGCGAGGAAATAAAGAAAAACCGTGATAAATGTTTACGCAATTTGAAACAGAGCGGAAGAAAATTTATCGCGACAACCTTTTGTTTTTTTAATGGCCTCGCGCTCTTTGGCTTTGGCACATTCAGCCAGCACTGGCCAGCAGCATTATGCCAGCATGGAGGTTTGGAGGTAAGTATTACGCATTACAATCTCCTTGTTTACCAGTTCGTGAATAGAAATGAGCACCATTCGATTTTTTAATTTACTTACATCCCTAAAGATGTAAATCGAATTTACAACACAGATTTCAAGTTAAATGCAACCTCCTTTCATAGCTTAAGTGATGAAAATAATATTTGCAACTAAAACCACAGCTTGCATATCAGTTTCGTGTCAAACCGAAACCGTCCTCAAGGGGGTAGTGTACTCGTATATTAGCTGTTGATTCTCCAGAATAACTAAAATAAATCATACCTTCAATTGTGTATTGTGTTCCGTCTGTATGTGTCCATCAAACGCCACTTTATCATCGAAAAGCAGCCCGCACTTGGCACATATAAAGCAGTTCACTTCTGCTTTACTTTCCGAAACATCGCCCTGTACATTATCGGCCACATCATGTTTATTATCATCCACATCCTGTACATTATCGCCTAAAGGTTCTCTGTCACTGAACCCATCTGAGATGTCATCGAGCGATTTCAATTTTTCTTTTTCTTATTCGCTTTTAGTTTCTTCTTCACTTTTTTTTTGCTTGCCTGTAACAATATTTTAAAATTACATGCTTATAGGTAGTCATTCACGATGACGCGTGCCGTGGTTCTTATTACAATGTCATTAATAGCTTATTTTGACAAAATCACGCGTCTTCGTAAAAGGTCCAAGTTTACTTTATTCTGTGAGATTAAAACAATTTACCTACGCTTGTACATTAAGTACTTCATCACAGTATTACTTTATTCTGTGAGATTAGAATTGTTCCACAATTTACCTACGCTTGTACATTAAGTACTTACCCATCACACCGTATCATACATTAAAGGCTGACCAGGAATATAAAAAACCTGACGCGAGGGCAGCACTTCTACGTTTTATATTGCAACATTCTTTACACTCACTATACGATACCTACCAGTCATATTGACAACGGTGTCGGTGTTATTTAAAGGAATATTTTCTAATCCCTCAGACTGTTTCTATGACAAATACTTTCATACATTGTAAATTATTTTCCTTCCAAGGCTATGGATAATCTTCGGCATTATGACGCACAAAAACACAAAATAAAACTTTAAAATACCACGAGTAAACAACGTTAAACTTTGACAGCAATAGACAGATGACATTTTAATTTAGTGTTACCAGTGCAAGATTAGCAATATGGCGAGGTTTTTTATAATTCTGGTCAGCCTATACATACATACATAGGTATAGGTATTAGCGGGCTATTTTCCACAACTCGACATCTAGGTGCGCCTATTTTGCATGATATGCTTAAGGTCGGCAGCTCCTCCCGCCGTCGACCCACCAGCCACAGTTTGCCATGTTGCTGCGGAGATGTTGGGAGTCGCTACCGCCTTTGGCTTTGCACCTCCCTGAGCTGGCGCTGATAGGGATGTTCGATATCGATTCGATTAATCAATTAATCGATGTAAAATTAACGAGAAGTCTCGATAAGACGAGAATCTAATCGATAATTTTACACCGATTAATCGTTATTTGTTAATTTTTTTTATTTTTTTTATAGTGAAATAAAATGGGTGACATTATTTCCCCGCCGTAAAATACCAATATGGAAATACCGACATGATATTTGGTGTACACACCCATAGAAACTCTTGTCCGTTTGACACCAGTTTGTACGGGCGAGTACACTAAATATCGGGTTGGTATTTCCATGTCGGTATTTTACGGCCGGGAAATAGTGCCACCCCATTTTATTTCACTTAAAACACATTTGAACTGTAAAAAGTTTGAATTTCGCACCTAGAGTGTGCCGTACCTCATTATAAAAGGCGGTGTAAAACGCGGGAAAGCGGTACATCTGGCAACACCGTAGGAATGTTCGATATCGATTCGATTAATCGACTAATCGATACCATGATCGCCCTTAATCGATTAATTGAAATCGACACAGTTAAAATAATCGATTATCAATTAATCGATTATTTCGCCATCGATTACCATCCCTAGGCGCTGAGCCTGTATTGTTGCTTGCAGTCGACATGGGCGACTTCGGTCCAACTGGTTACCCAGCCTTCCCTTGGCCGACCACGGACTTACGTGGCTTGGTGTGTGACGGTCCCGCCTTGGCAGCAGTGCCCTCGCGTACATACATACAGTCAGCGTCATATAGTAACGTAGCAGTCAAGATCACCAAAAACTAGGAAACATCCAAATGGTCATTACAATGACTCAGTTAAATCGTATATTTATACGAAAATACAAGCTGAAACATGGATGCACAGAAAAACCCAGAAAAAGAGACCAGCGCCGGGAATCGAACTCGCGTGCTATACGCCTGCATCACCCTTGTACTACTACCATGAGTTTACAGTGACCGTACTCGATAGCGACGGCGTAAATTATTTGTAGAGGCGCTGTACAATTCTCCATACAAATAATTTACGCCGTCGCTATCGAGTAGGTCACTGTAAACTCATGGTAGTGGTACTGGACAGGAGTCTAGCCACTAATTTTTCCTAAGCATCCACATTCCAACTTCCTTCCATTAGTCACTTAGGCAGCGACACTAACGACATCTATGTTTTAGCTCTCATCGAGAGACGTTAAACATTCCTTCAGTCAAATCGGTCAAATTGTTCGAGACATCCAACGTGTACAAATGTACCGGAGCACGCCCAAATACTTGGTAACATTCAAGTCGGTGTTAGTACCGTAACTTCCACACCACCACTGGTAGCGAAGCAGCCAAAGTATCCAAAAGTATGGGACACACTAGAAAATTGAGCTTTATTTTAAACGCTATAAGTTTTAATCTCGGGTTGATTGCGCAATAAATTAACGCGTTATAAGATTCAACATGGCCTGACGCGTTTCAAGCTAAACTCTCTCTTCGAACTTTTTGTTTTTGACAATCACCGAGAAGAGTAACAACTTGTCAGTGATGGTTTCATCTCTTTCATTTGGACCCTGAAGGCTTTTTTTCTCATGTTTCATTCACACTGTCAGATTTCATAACGGCTCAAAAAACCCACTTTCCCGAAATGTACACTTTCTTGCACTTTCTCTAAAAGTGCACTTTCCGCAAAACGTACACTTGCCCATTAAGGGCACTTTCCTCGTAAGTGCATTCTCCCAAAAAGTACATTTTACAAAATGCACATTTTCCCATAATGTACATTTTTCTAAAAAGGCACACATAACACAAAAAACTTTAGGGAATAGGCTATTATTTAACCTTTTCCACGCCAACGACCCATCATCAAGTTGTCACATCCATGGAGTGCAAACATCTTGGCTACCTCTTTTTCTAATTTTAGATGAGGGATTTGAAACGGCTCATTTGGAAAAGTGTACCATCTAAGAAAGTGCTCTATTTGAGAAAGTGCTCCATTTGAGAGTGTACTTTTTGGGAAAGTGCTCCTTCTGAGAATGTGCTCTATCTGAGAGAGTGTACTAATTAAGATGCGCACTTTTTGAGACAGTACGCCTTTCGAGAAAGTGATCCTTCTAAACAAGTGTACCTTTAGAAAAAGTGCACATTTCGGGAAAGTGAGTCTTTTGAGCCTAAGCCGTAGGTGATACTGCAATACCACGTAACTGTCTTTTTCCATAAGGTTTAATTTTGGCTGTTAGTTTATTTTAAGTTAAGCCTTGTGGAAAACCGAGTGCCTTTTCGCAACGTAACGTTTGGCAACCTGTTTCATTTCGCAACATTTCATTTCGCAAACTCTAAAACTGTAAATATTTCAGGATTTATTTCAGGGCCATCGTGTAGAACCCTTTAGGTTAGGTTAGTTTTATAAAAATCCTGAAACACACAGTTTCAGAAATATTAAACAGTTGGGAAATGAAAAGTTGCGAAATGAAACAGGTTGCCAAACGTTATTCGCCGAAACATTAGTAAACCGTGGAAAACAGCTAGACGAGATAATGCACTATCACCGACGATGTTTTAACTTCAACTTTAAATAAAATTGCCATATACTTTTTCCAGTATTTTTTTATTAAATAACTTACTTCCTTAAAAGAAAACCGACTGCAAGTGTGGTATTTTAACATACATCATTAAATATCACGAAAACTAAAAAAAAAAAAAAAGATCCCTTTTAGGGATAAGTTCGCCTTTGTACTCTTTTGTTTTGTTGTTTTCTTTTTGTATTATTTTTGTGTTTTATGTACAATAAAGTATTTACATACATACATACATACTAAATTAGGTCAGATCTTAATCTAATTTAAATGGGGCCACATTGTAATCACCAGCTTTATTAAATAACTTATTTCCTAACAAAACAACCGACTTCAAATGTGGTATTTTAATACAGATCCTACTAAACCCACTATTATTATAAATGTGAGTTTGTGAGGATGTTTGGATGTTTAGATGTTTGTTCCTCAATCACGCAATAACGGCTCAACGGATTTACATGAAACTTGGCGTACAGATAGACAAAGATCTGAATTGCGTAATAAGATACTGGATATCCCGGTAATTCGTTCACGTGGGATATTTTAAGTTTAAACAAGAATAGATGGCACTGTCCAAGAACTGTGACGTATCTCAGCTCTCAAGATAACTTCGTTTGCAATCAATAGATGGCGCTGTGCGAGCGAACGATGTCCTTTCAAATTGTTACCGTAATATAACCTTTTTCAGGCCAAACTCTAATACATTTATTTATTGCGTTTCCATGGTAACAAGAATCGTGTATACTGTTATCGTTGTATAGTTCAAAAATTGCACGGGCATAGGGAAAAAAAGCTAAAAACGGGTATATCCACCCTCAGCAATAATTACATCACTAAGCCTTTGACGCATGGATTGCACTGCATTGTAGCAGTAATCACTCCCTCTCAAAGATTCCCATGTGTCAAAGACATGTTTCCGCAAAGATGCCGTATTTCTCACTTGAGTGTTATCCCATACCTGCACCATTTTTCCCCACAAGTTTTCGATCGGGTTTAAGTCGGGACTAAGTGGTGGGAAAACTATTTGTTCCAAGTCCGTCGTTTGGCTCAGATAGTTACGTACGACCCTACAATTGTGGACAGAACTATTGTCTTGGGCAAATTTAATTATTTGGCCTGGGTAAAACACTTGGGCTGTGGGCAGCAAAACATCATCAAGAACTTCTTTATACCGCAGTCCATTTATCCGCCCACCAACTTCAACCAACTCTCCCGGTCCGTCTTGGGACATCCAACCCCAAAACCCGAGTGTTATTCGTCCACTTCCATTATTGGACAAACCATTTCCTTCTTCGTACCTAGTATTGCTCATTCTCCACAGACACAAGCGACCACGACTAGATAAACAAAACACTTTTTCGTCTACGAAAATAACGTTATCGAAATTGTAGTTTAGATAATTTTGTGCAAATTTTAAACGCTGCGCTTTCTGACTCGGTGTAAGTGCAGGTTTTTTCGCCGGTATTCTATGATGTACACCATTCTCGCGAAAACGACGTCTTATTGTGGATCGTGACACCCCGAATTCTGTGGACAGATTGCTTGAGTTTACAAAACGATCGTCCCGAGCTCGCTGCACTATTCGGCTGTCTTCGTCCATGGTTGTTCGACGTGGCCGTCCAAACACCACATAATTTTTAAGACTTCTTTCCTTGTTCCATCTTTCCACCCATCGATATATCGAATTTCTCTAAAATACACAATAATATGGTTAAGTACCTAATACGTATAATTTAGGGATTGATATTAATCTAAATGAAAACATATTTTACAAGCTTTTATTTAGTTTCACCTGTCCCGTTGTCTGTCTGTCTGTAATGGAATCTTGCAAGTTAAATTTGACCAACTTTCAGTAGTCAGATTGACTTGAAATTTGAAATACTTATGTATATCGCGTGACAGTACAATAATCTTGTAGTGACATCCTGGTAGTCCAGCCAGGAACGTCTCCGCAGGACGGAACTCTTCAACGGTTAATAGCATCGACTTGAAATTTGGTATGCATATGTAGTTTGGGTGACAATGCAAGTAAGGTCATCAAAAAGTACAGTCGGCAAAAAAGCTTGTATTAAAATGATTTTGTTATGGTTAGGTTATTATTAGCGACTGTTTGATATTTTAGATAAGTAATAACTAATGAAATGACACAAAAGTTTAGTAGTCACTTTAAAATTAAAAAAAGTTTAGTATCTAATAAGCGAGACTGAAAATAAATAGGTGTGGTTATTTTATACGAAACCAGCGGCCCACCCCGGCTTCGCTTCTATAAATAGAATCGCATCCTATAAACCTTCCTTATGAATCATTCTATTACTGAAATCCGTAGCGTAGTTTAAAAGATTTAAGCGTATAGACGGCAGGAAGTGACTTTATTTATACTATGTAGAGTAGACTAAAGAAACATACCAATATTCGATCTCTGAAATAAATATCACTAATTTATAACGAGAAAGAACAGAAAAGCAACTTACGCTTATACCCAGATCGTTTGATATCTCTGTCACAGACACACCTTCTTCTTTTAACTGAATAATTTTGTACCTCATTTCTTCGCTTATACCGTGTGTTCCCTGTAACACGAGCAAATAATCAGTTCAGCGACTTTTTAAAAAATATATATTTAATTTTTATTACATTATTACACTTTAAAGTTTATTCGAAGAAGCAATGTAAAGCAAAATGCTTGATGTTTGTAGCGTGACAGGCGACGTCAGTTAGGTTCTAGGATGGCGTACATTGATGACAATATTAAATTTGTAGAAAAAGTGAAAATCTAGACTATTATTTTTAAAAGTCGCTGAACTAATGTTGCTTAGTTTGACGAGTAAGACCTATGTTTTAATAATTTGCTCGTGTTACAGGAAACACCCGTGTGTTCGGCTCAGGCTCGTTCTGTCTGTTTCCTAAAATGTCTGCTTCTCAAAATGGCCTTCTTCCTACAAACGTCTCTTTCCTAAAATGTCTGCTATTTTGTTTCTTATAGGCTCTTTTCTAAAATGTTCGCTTCTTATTACGTCCATTTGCTTCCTATAATGTCCGCTTGTTACGATATCTAATTCCCACAATGTTATGTTTCCTATAATTCCACTATTTGTTTTCTACAATGTCCGCTTCCCATAATCTCGTGGCAAGCTTTTATATCATATAAATTGTAAAATGTAATGAATTGATGGGGTTTGTTGTGGATAATTTAAAGTTTATTTTCTTCTTTTTAGAGCATTAATTTAAATTATTTGAAGTCAGTTAAAATGGTTACAATTATTTAAGATGAAAGTTGTTGGAAATTGATCCTAGATATACCTACTATACATATAACATTATAGAAAGCAGTCGTGTTATAAAACTGACAATACTAGAACCAGACATCTTAGGAAACTGACAATGTGGGAAGAAGGCCATTTTGAGAAGCAGACATTTTAGGAAACAGATAGAACAAGCCTGAGCCGTATGTTCATTCATAATTATGGCTAGCCGATATTATGGTAATCAAATTATATTAAAAATTCTAATCTTTAACCACGTGACAGTCCGGGTTTTTTTTTAACTACAAGGTTTTAAATAAAGAAGAAATACTGAGACGTAAATTAATGTTTACTCATTCAAATACTATTTATAAAACAATAGCATGTAATTTATGATTTAATCACAAAATCAAGGTTAAACTTAACGACACTAAAGTATCCACGGACGGTTTGAAGCATTTTGGTTTTGGATACCATGGTACCGTCGTCTCAAGTGGTTAAAGACTTTGGTTAAAGTATACATTCAGTATACAGTATTGGCTGCTACGCTACCAGTGGTGAAGTGGAAGTTTAGGTACTAATGTCGGGTGGAATGTTACCACGTATTTGGCGACTAGCATGCTCCGATATATTTGTACACGATGGATGTCCAGAACAATTTGACCGCTTCGACTGAGTCACTGTTAAGGTGCGACCAAACCGCTGCTTATAAAACGGTGACGGCACGGAACCGCAGTGACGCACCGTACGCGCACCGTTTTTATCGCATGCTCTCCACGCCGCTGCTTAAAATACGGAATCGCAGTGACGTGCCGTAAACTTCAGGTCTTTACCGAACAAAAGTCGTGACGTTTACGGCACGTCACTGCGATTCCGTACCGTCACCGTTTTTTAAGCAGCGGTTTGGTCGCACCTTTAATGACTATTTTAGATGTTTCCAAGTATTTGGTAATATAGACTGCTATATGTATGACGCTGACTGTACATAAAATCACGCCTCTTTCTCAACTGTGTCCATCCACTTGCTACGATCCTGCAGGGCTACTACGAAACTCGAACTCGAAGTTCGTATCGTACCGTCCCTCTCGCTCTCGTATTAAACAGTATAAGTGTCTGAGGGCCCGCACGGCACGAACTTCGAGTTTCGTAGTAGCCCTGCTGGCATACACTATCATACCATGACCGTAGTTAATAGGAACGTGTCTGGCAAAAATATATTCTTTGTATCGAAAAGTATGAGACTATAAATAAATATAAATATCACGGGACAATTCACACCAATTGACCTAGTCCCAAAGTAAGCTTAGCAAAGCTTGTGTTATGGGTACTAAGCAACGGATAAATATAATTACATATATAGATATAGATGCATACTTAAATACATATTAAACACCCAAGAACCGAGAACAATCCTTCGCATTTTTCATACAAATATCTGCCCCGACACGGGAATCGAACCCGGGACCTCAAGCTTCGTAGTCAGGTTCTCTAACCACTAGGCCATCTGGTCCTCAAAACTATGATCCTCTCCCCTCTCCTCTGGAACTGATTGCCCCTCTCAACCACTCAAAGGTTAACTGGTAGAGATCCTTTAAGGGGATCCCATGCCCCAATGACCTTCGATCTGAATTCCTTAGTTTTCTAATGATTTTTGTAGCTTAACTGCTCGCTAATCCTGCCGCGAAGCAGCAGCGCTTGCACTGTTGTGTTTCGGCGTGGAGAGTAAGACAGCCGGTGAAATTACTGGCACTTGAGGTATCCTATCCTAGGCCTCTAGGTTGGCAACGCATCTGCAATCCCCCTGGTGTTGCAGGTGTCTATGGGCGGTGATCTCTTACCATCAGGAGACCCACTTGCTCGTTTTTGCCATCCAGTCGAATCCATCCATCCCAGCCTATAGATATACGTCCCACTGCTGGGCACAGGCCTCCCCTAAGAACAAGAGGACTTGGGCCATAGTTCCCACGCGGGCCCAGTGCGGATTGGGCACTTCACACGCACCATTGAATTGCTTCGCAGGTTTGTGCAGGTTCACTCACGATGTTTTCCCTTGGTAAATTTCAAATGTACTTAATTCTGCACATGAATTTCGAAAAACTCAGAGGTGCGAGCCGAATAAAAAAAAAAAGGTCAAACCCCTAGGCCACCACAGCTTATTGCAATAAATTGGTTGTTACCTTTTTAGCTTCTTTCTTTTCTTCAACCTCGAACCCTTTCACAAATGTGTCTTCGCTATGTTCCAACTCTACTGTCTCGGTCTTGATGTGGTCCATGGGCATCAAACTCAGCTCATACTCGTGCTCCGCCTTGACCTCTAACTCTGGGTAGTTTGTTGGTGCCATCTTGTGAACGGCGAGACGAGGTTGCTTGCAAATAGTGTGTTTCGGGGTGTTCTGAAAATATACAATACAATACAAAGACTCTTTATTGTACACCAGACATAGAAAGTCCAACGCTTGGAAAACAAATATAAATTATTATTATGAACTTAAATTATATTACGAAGTCAAATAAAATACAAATGATGTAAACATTACAGGAGCAATGCTTTACAACGAATTTATTTTTACAAATTTATTTCTAATAGGTACCGCGATTCAGTAACATGATAATTACGTGGAAAATAATGACAGATTTGTCAAAAAATATATATTTTTTATAAAATAAGTGACACAGCATTCACAAATAATAGAGTTAAGTATAATGAATATGTATGTAGTGACTGATTTGATTATGAATAAGCATACTTTGTAATAGTGTCTATTCTATAGCTATCTGCATTCAAATTATGAAGATATCATAGATCGACTTATCATTATATTTATTCAGTATGTACTGCTGTGCTAACGGTACTAATTAGAGATGAAACGGATAGTGGTTTGGCTGGATACCAGATACCGGATATTCGGCCGTTTTACGTACAATTAAATTAAGCTAATTCGAACATGCGCGATACTCCGTGCAGGTTGCAACTAGTAGAGTATAATTAATTAACTTAGGGGCTGTTTCATCACCCATTGATTAATTTTAACTGACGGATAAATATGATGTCGTTTCTGTTTGTTTTGTTTGAATAGACGCGAAACGGTATCACATTTATCCGTCAGTTAAAATTAATCAATGGGTGGTGAAACAGCCCCTTAGAATAATAAACTGATGTCAATAATTGCAAAGCTCATAAATAAATGGTAAATACCAGTTTTTAATCATGACTATAAGTTTTTACCATCCCGTATCCGGCCGGATAGTACGCAACTATCCGGTATTCAGCCGAATAGTAAAATAAGTGGCCGGATACCGGATACTAGCCGGATGTCCGTTGCATCTCTATTTCGAATGGTATTCTCATCTCGGTTTTATAATACCTGATGCAAGTGCATCATCAGCTCCCCGTAGCTCTGCTGGATCTGAGTCTTGAACTGCTGGAAGCGGGACAGCGTCGCGCGGCATTCCCAACACACACGCACACACACATTGTCATACGCCTGGAAACACAATTATGTGTTACAGTCAAAACTGTTTATAGCAACACCAGTTAGGACCTAACTGTTCCCAACCTTTTCTTGACCAGGGACCACTTTGATTTGAAAGAAAGAAAGAAATGTTTGTTTTGGCTCCAAAAAGTACCACCTAAAACTAAGACTAGAACTAGCACTAAAACTATGTTACTAGGTGACACGGCAGGATACCAAAAAGGGTCTCCACTCAGCATGTGTTGCCGCACATTATGTGCAGTAACGCTGGTTTTCTGTGGAGCCCAAACGTTAAATAAACATGTATGCATGAGCCAGTTCCTTCAGTTTCTTCTTCAGTTGAGTTGGTTTCTTTGTTGTCGGGACTCGGGAGGGACCACTACGTACAAGAAAAGTAAAGTGAACCAAACCAAAAATAAACTTTAATGAAAACCTCAATGTAACAATATTACTATAGTGATTAGAAATTTGAAAGTGTTTGCGGACCATATTTTGGCTCTTGCGGACCACTTAACCTAACTGTTAGGGTTAGGTCAATCAACTTTTTAGTGTAGCTGGTTGCCATGGTAACATCTCCTGGGTCACTTATTAAAAGTATGAATTTATAGCGCAACAAACTCTTTATTAAAGTATGATTTTATGGGGTACAAATCCACTAAAAGTTAGGTTGTAAAAGTTTAAAGGCAATTCCTTCATGGCTCATCTCCTAAGCATGCTAGTAGTAAACATTGCAAACATTTTTCTAACAGAGTGTATCACTGACGTCTCCTGGGTCACGGAACAGAATAACAACACTAAAAAGTTGATTGACCCTATAACCACATATTGGATGTAGCTAAAAAGTCTCAACACAATCTTATATACCAAAAAAACCCGGCCAAGAGCGTGTCGGACACGCCCAAAATAGGGTTCCGTAGCCATTACGAAAAAATTAAGTAATATTTTTCTAAGGATTTCGTATTTTATACGGAATCTTCCATAGTTTAGGTATATTTTATACCTTAGGCTGCTATTTAATAGTAAAACTACTAATAATTCTCAAGCAAACTTAGCCGTTATAGTTTTCCTTAAAAGTTAGATATACACACTACCATCCTGATTTTTTTTTAATTTTTCCACCCACCGGTTTAGATTAAAGAGGGGGGGATGCTCGATTTTAATGAAAATTTGCACTTTAAAGTTGAATATTTCGCAAAAAAATCAATGAATCGAAAAATCGTCTTAGCAAATCCCAAATGGTTTTAAAAGACCTATCTAACGATACCCCACACTATAGGGTTGGATTAGGGAAAAAAAACACCCCCACTTTATTTTTTTGTTTTTTTTCGTACCATTTTGTCGGCATAGTTTACATATATATCCATGCAAAATTATAGCTTTCTAGCATTGATAGTCCCTGAGCAAAGCCGCGGACGGAGAGACAGACAGACAGACAGATGGCAAAACTATGAGGGTTCCGTTTTTGCCATTTTGGCTCCGGAACCCTAACAACACCCTTTGAAAACATAACCCTGCCCTGTTTCGTACACCAGACTTCCTTATATTCTTAAAAAACTATTATTATTTTATAGATTGATTATACCATAACTTATATGTAGCAAAAATTAACTTGCCAGACATCTTGGAAACATTATTTATAATTAATTTGTTAGTTATGTATGAGGAGAAATTTAAGTTAAACATTGTATTTTGTTATTTTGTACCGAAATATATTTTCATCTTATTTAAATGTATTAAGTAATGAATATCACATATCATTTTCATTTTTGGACGAACAGATAGCCCAAGTGGTTAGTTAGAGAGCCTGACTACAAAGCTTGAGGTCCCGGAATCGATCCCCGGTCAGGGCAGACATTTGTTCATAATTTAATGTTGGTTCTCGGGTCTTGGGTGGGTGATTAGAATATTATGTATTTTATCTAACTGGCCAGTAGTAAAAAAGTCATTGAAATCAAGTATGAGTATGTATTTATCGGAAGTGATGATAAGATAATATTGATATAAGAATAGAAATTTATAGATAAATGGGTTAAACTACATGTACTACATATTTTGAGTAAACATTTTGATAAATAAAATAATATATAAAATCTAATATAGTAACATTATGAGCAAGTCTCTGTAGTTACAGAACAGGGTTATGTTTTCAAAGTGACGGGCATTTGTCAAAGCCTTGTTCATTAGGACCAAACATATTTAACAATCAAATATTGCTGTCCCTGCGATGTCGTTATAAATGGTTTTGGCTGTAATTATCAAATTGGGATTGCTAAAATATAACATTTCATCACATAATAAATAAGTAAATTTTGAATCAAATTGGATATGTGGTTCAAAAAAAGTTCTTTCTGAGAGTTTTCAGAAAGATCAGGCACCATTTAACTACCAGTCAGTCTCGGAACACAACCAAACAGATTTTCTAATCCACAATAACAGTCATTTCTTTGTAGTGCACGACGACAAAACAATACGAATTGAAACTGAATCGCGTTCGAAACTACAGTGACTTTAACATCAAAGCAGCCAGAACCACGCTCAATCTTTACCCAGTACACTTAATTAAGAGAGTAAATAAACTTACATTTATTTCGTTTAGAATTTGCGAATACAAACTATAGAATTCAGTTTCTCCAATAAAGTACAGATTTCGACCGGAACAGAGACAGGCTGTACACAAATCGTCCATTTTTAACTAAATAAATAATCCCTGGTCTAATTCTGGTTGTGATCATTTAGAAAATAGTTAAAATTATCGATTATTTTTCAATGTTTTGTGTGAAACATGCACCAAGCTTGAGCGTCTTCTTTGACATTTCTCGGTTGACAGCCAAGCCAACTTTTTTTATCTCTTTTTTTGGATGGGTTTAGGAAGGAAGCCGAAACCATAGATGATTAACGTTTAGTGTTTTTCATCCAAATATAATTATCACCAATGTGCCAGTAAATATTAAACAGCTCAGCATTTAAAGGTTAAATCTAAATCACCATCTTTAACGGTAGAAGAGCAAAATTTTGTTTGTTAAGACTTTCATCTTGAATGTTAGTAGAACATGTAGAACGGGAGCTCCCGAACCATAGACATTTTTTTCTTTATCGACAGTAAGGTGGCCAGCTGAAAAAGAATTCTTGTAAATATAAGATTTTTTGCATGGGCGCACGCATAAAATGAAAAGCTAATTATCGAGTTACGACAGTTTAATTAAAGATAGCACCTTGAATACTACTGGCTTGCCAATAACGGTAGCGACTACCATTTCGATCCGATACTAGAATTCACTTATTAAGGTATGTGAAAAATATCAGGTACTTACCAATTTATGCAAAAAGTGAGTCCCGGTGTTCTTGAATTAAAATAACAAAAAAAACAGTTTGCCACCGCAAAAAAAAAACACCTAATTATTTCCAGGGCGTATTTTTTTAACTTTCAGTATTTTTAAGATTTGTGCATGGTATTACCAGATTGTGCGAAACAATTTTATAGACTGGCAATACAGCTGCCGGCGCCACGCACGCCATTACAAAAAATGATAATTGAATGAATAATTAATGATATCCTTATCAGTGTGTGCACTGTGCAGTGTAAGACCGACGCTCATACAGATACATTGTATTTATAGTGCCGTAAACTTCCCCGCTCGAGCGTCTTATCTAGAATTGACAGTAAATAAGGAAAATGGCAAGCGCTCGACCCAAAACCACATTCCGATAAACAAATGAAGAGGAATAAAATGAAACGTAAGTGTTTTGTTTAGTGTTTAGTCATAATTAAATATACTCAGCGGCATAAAATTTGTCCCACTACATACAAAATTGCCTATAACTGCATACATTTGAGGGTCAATTTTTTTGTCGCTCAGTTAGTTTGATTTCAACATTTTCATTGTGTGTTTTTATTAGAAACTTTTTTGCTGACTTTTTATGGACAAATCTTTGTTAAGATAGAAAAGGTGTATTCGGCTATAAAAAATAACCACAGACGGTACAGTTACATGAAAAAATAACCCGCACCTAACGATAGCTACGTCTATGCAACAAATGTGTGTTCACGCAGCTCCTCCACCTCCACGCTGTAAGAACACACACCAATCACACAAATCCATCTATCACCACCATCACTCTATACTGACGCGTTTTGAACTTAACCAGAGTTCATCCTCAAAGCAACAACCGTTGACCGTGCTACCATTCTAACAATGTTATCATAACATTAACATTGTTATGTAATGATTTTTAACAGAACTACATGTTTAACATAGTAGAATCATTTGAAGTACCTAAAGGATCGCCAATGCGGATCGGAATTATTTCCAAACATCGCCTTCCATGTTATACATACTCGTATGTATTTCACTAATTAGGGTTCCGTATAAGTTTAAATTAGGGTTCTGTCTGTCTGTCTGCTCGTCCGTATTTTAAAATACGCCTTGGATTTTTTTTATGGAATAGGGGGCAAACGAGAAACGTCTTCTTGACAATAGCAATAGATTTGATTGGAATAAAACTTTCCCAAGTAGAGCTTAAAACTAGCGACAGAGAGCGAGATAGAGCATAAAGGAGACGGTAGATCATTTAAATTTTCCGATTATTCCGTGACACATAATATTAAGGGGATCCCATGGCCCAATGATCTTTGATCTGAATTCCTTAGTTTTCTAATGTTTTTGTAGCTGATTATATTAACAACAACGGCTTTAAGCAATATAGTATCCCATATTTACTTCAAAGTTCATTGTCTTCGAGATATTTGGCATCAAAGTTGAACAATTTTAGGCTAAAAAACTGGTTTTCTGGCCATAACTTTTGTGTTAATTAGTTTCAAATGAAAACCCTAGACACGTTTTTAGAAACGTCAAACGAACCCAAATATGTAGATTTCGACCTGTTAGATCTTTCACGTCAATAGAGATACGAAATAAGTGTTTTTTTAGACAATGTTTAAAAGAATCATACAAAATTAAGTATTAATTTTTTTTCAAAATTCGGTAGACAAAAATGGAGATAAAAGATTGAAGAACCGATAGCCGTTTGACTTTTAATTCTATCTGTAGTACAAAAGTAGGATACGATTCAAAACTTGTCAAAAATCGATGAAAACCTCGGGTAGCCCCTTAAAGTTAAAGTTAAAGTTAATGATTATATCATGGACAGGGATATTTGGAAATAATTCCGATCCGCATTAGCGATCCCTTCAAATAGCGAACCTACTGTGTTAAAAATAAAGTTGTGTTAAATACTTGTGATGTATACATATCATTTAACAATATTGTAAAACTGTTTAAAAAAAAAATATACCTCGTTGAGTTTCTTGCCGGATTCTTCTCAGCAGAGGTTTTTCCGAACCGGTGGTAGATTTTTTTTGACATTCATAAGTGCTTGTTATAGCCTAAATTGAATAAAGATATTTTGACTTTGACTTTGACTTTGAAAGGAAACTAGACTAAGTGTACTTAATTAAATAAACCCGGATTAAATATGAGTATTATGAGTGAATCTCGCGGTAGACTCAGCGTATTAACTTTTATAGACTTATCTCGTAGGAGTGAGTACTAATCAAAGTCAAAGTAAAATATCTTTATTAAATATATGCTATAACATAAGGACATGAATGTCAAAAAAAATCTACCACCGGTTCGGAAACTCAACGAGGGATATTTTTTTTAAATAGATTTACATTATTATTATATGATATCTCTATACATCACAAGTATTTAACACAACTACATTTTAATCGCTATTTGAGTAAGGGATCGCCAATGCGGATCGGAATTATTTCCAAATATCCCTGTCCATGACATTATAATCATTAACCCATATACGAGTAGGTGTGCCCAGAACTATTTTTGGTATCCGATTTCTTCTTTAGCACAGACGTCACACATAAGCAATTTCTTTTGCAAAATCGCGCGTTAGCTGATACCTATTTTTCGGTGCAAAAACGAACCACCGGGCATAATATACATATGGGTTAATTTTGTAGTAAGTATTCTACTTATGTCTAAAAAACACGACCTGTAATTTTGTCACTTGTCGTATCTAAAAGGGCGTTAAAAAGGCACCAAAGGCATGACTGCCAGATGACCATGGCCGGCCCTGGCTAGCTACTACGAAACTCGAAGTTCGTATCGTACCGTCCCTCTCGCTCTCGTATTATTTAGTACAAGTGTCAGAGGGACCGCACGACGCGAACTTCGAGTTTCGAGTTTCGTAGTAGCCCGCTGGTAATAACTATTTATAACATCATTTTGTGCACTCCCGCACTCGACGATAACCGCGCTCAAGGCCAAACGATACAGCGCAGCGATTTATTCCCCTGCAGCTGCACACAATTTAATCCATCTTTATTCGAACTGGCGACTTCCCTATGAAATATAAATAAATACCGGGTGGGCCTTGTAACAGGAGCAAAAAATTAAAGCAACCTACTCAAATGGAACTACTTTAATTCTGCAACTTTCAAAAATTAAGTAATTTTATCATTATGTTTATTCCAAGCAAATTAAATGGTATTTACAATGTACGGCATCCAATAGCCTAAATCACATCTCCTGTCACGTAACAAAATAACGAATTTAGCATACATTTGCTTGTCCAATTAGACTTAAAAGTATAATAAAAATCACAATACAAGTTAGTTTCAAAAGTTGTAGAGCTAAGTTAGCTCTGGATGAAGACCGGAAGCTGTGGTTTAATTTTTCGCTCCTGTTACATGGCCTACCCGGTATAAATATCACGGGACAGTAGACACCAATTAATTATTGATCTAGTCTCTCTTTCTTTCTTATCACAAAATATGTACCATGTTTTTATGCAAATAAATGATTTATGAGTCCCAAAGTAAGCAATGCAGTGGCATGGTTTAAACATTTTCGTTAGGCAAACCTGTGAATGCGAGAAGCGCGGGTTAGTCATGTTTTCGAATACAACACCTCACATTTAGTCTACACAAGCTATGCCATCCTGTTATAATTTTCGTTACATAAAAATCGTGTTGGTACAACGCGCCGCCACTGAAAGCTTGTGTTATCGGTAATACCTAGTGCCATCCAGGAAGACGCGTGATTTTGACAAAATTAGCATTAATGACATTGTAATAAGAACCACGGCACGCGTCATCGTGAATGACTCTACCTATACCGGGCAACGGATAAACATACTCGTACTTGAATAGTTAGATACATTGAACATAAAACTACCGAGAGCAGAGTGAGATAACTTACGCCTTAAATCGAGTTTAGCAGCGGTGTGCTCGGGGAAAGGCCACGAATTAGCTCGGATCATGTCAAGCTAAATTTCATCATGGGACAGATACGTTAAATACATATATATATAAAACACCCAAGACTCAAACATTTATATTTTTCATACAAACATCTGCCCCGCGATCTGTATAAATCCTGACTGATTTCTTAAGTAACATGTAATAAGATCAGTAATTAACTCTGCCATCAGCGTAGTAATTAAGCGGTATAGTATTGCACGGGTAAAGAGGTTTACAGTTCAAATCTAGGTCGGACACGGCTTGGTTTTTTATTTTTCTTTTTATTTAAATGTTTATTTTGTTTAAATTTTACTTATAAATAAAGCTTACTATTATATAGGTGCGTATCTTATCGCAAAGCTCGGTCGCCCAGGTACTATGTAATAAGTTGTCAAAATCAAAAAGTAGGTATAGTCAGCAAAAAAGCTTATATTAAAAATATTTTTAACAAGGCTTGTTTACGTACTAGTCATTACCCGCTACTCCGTCCGCGTCGAATTCGTTTATCGCTATCCCGCGGGAATTGCAATTTTCCGGAATAAAAACCATTCGTCCTGCCCGGCACTTAAATTGTCTGTATACAAAATGTCATCTAAATCGGTTCAGCGGTTTAGACGTGAAAACGTAACAAACAAATAAACAGACTTACAAACTTTCGCATTTACAATATGAGTGGGATTATTTTTAATTTCAGGACAAAATAAAACAATGGATGAACTAGCACAAAAGGTACACAACATAACTTTAAGTCAAGCCGCAACATCTAATAACAAAAATAAAAGAGATAATGAAAATAAAATTGGTATATGTAAGAATTCTACAAATGTAACATATCAAATAACTCATGATTACACCAAGTTACCGAAAGACCAACCATCCTTAAACGTGCTATATGCGAACGTGAAAAGCATTAAAAAAAAAGGAAAGATAGATGAATTAAAATGTATACTCAAAATGATTCCTAAACCTGTCCACTTAATATTGCTAACTGAAACATGGACTAAAACAGATGATAGTAATGCTGAGTCACTTGAATTAGAAAACTACCATCTTGTACTAAGCAACAGGGCTGGTAAGGTTGGAGGAGGAGCAGGTGCATACATTCTCAGAGGCATAAAATACAGCACTGAAGGGATATATAAGAACGGGAACAACTACTTATGGGTTTTCTTGGAAGAACTTCGCTTAAACGTCGGAGTCATATATTATCCTGGAAACACAGGCGAAAAAACATTCCTAGGAGATTTTAAGTTGCAGTTAGAAAAACAAAGAGGCCGCCGTGCCATTGCACTAGGCGACTTTAACATAAATCTTTTAGAAGACGATAAAAGCAAAGATTACCAAAAAATACTCAGCGACACTGGATTTGTCATATTGAACAATAAAAGCAAGGAGTATTTTACACGTAAAAACATAAGAAATAACATTGAAAAGAAGATAAGTATCATTGATCATGTCTGTTCAAATCTAGATGCTTGCGGCTACCACTTCGCTTTGATTGACTCGTCATTAGCTGACCACAGGCAGGTGTATATTGAAATAAAGAATCCTGAACTATTACCAAAGGATCGAGAAAGAAATGAAACTATAAAGCAAAGTCCGAGAAAAAGTCTCAGTGTTGTTAAAAACAGCGCTCCTAGTGGAGCGCTGAAGAGTGAGGAATCTATGATTGAAATAATAAATAAAACCGAAAGCAAACAGTTAAATCAGGATAACTGGATCACAGAAAAAATATGCAAAAGAATAGCGCTAAGAAACTTATTATATCAGAAATATCAAAGAAATCCAAATAATGAAACCCAAAAACAGTTTGATAAAGCTAATAAAAAAGAATATGAAGAAAGGGAGGTAAAAAAAAGCGAACATACTATCTTGACCCTCATTAAGAACGGATTTAATAAAAAAGTTGTGCCTTCCAAACTTTCTACTGACTCTAAAACTATTACAGATAGTAAAGAGATATGTGAACAATTTAATAGTTATTTCTCAGAAATTACTGGTCTAAATCAGAACCCGCGTGACCATAATAACATACCTTCAGATATTGCTAACAGCACTAAAGAAAATAATCAGCTAAATCGGCTTTCTAAAATGGCACCTTGCACTTCAAAAGAAATCAGCGAGATCATTGTCAGCTTAGATCCATATGCCAGTGCAGGGATCGATGGAATCCATGCCAAAAGTATTAAAGGTTGTAATAAAGATATCTGCAATAACCTAAGCACCTGTATCAACAATTGCTTTGATGCTGGTTATTTTCCTGACTGTCTTAAAATTTCAAAGGTCATGCCAGTGCACAAATCTGGTTGGAAAGGTAAACTGAAAAATTATACATTTGAATTAGTCTTACCAGTGTTTTCGAAGATTCTTGAAAAATTGCTTTGGCGGCGATTGAATTGCTTCGTTCCTATACATTACGTAACTGAAAACCAATACGGTTACCGAGAGAAACCAAATACTGTGTCACCCACTATCGACCTTGTATCTAAAATTAACACGAGTATTGACGAGAAACAAATTGTACTGGGGCTGTTTATAGACCTAAATGAGGCTTTGAATAAAGTCAATCATTCACTTTTACTGAAGAAGCTTGAAAGTTTAGGTATAAACGGTTTGGCGTTACAAATTCTGAAATCATATTTTATTAATCGGAAGTATATTGTTGCGATAAGAGATTTTGAAAGTAATCCAAGAGACATCAAGCAAGGTGTGCCACAAGGTTCCATATTAGGGCACTTATTATTTTTAATATATACTAATGCCGTGCTGAAACTAAAATTAAATGGAGACATTACTCTCTCATCTGAAAAAATAACGTTATTTTATTACGGAGTAAACGTAGAAAATTTATTAGAAAAGGCACAGCAAGATTTAAACACTGTATCGAAATGGTTTCAAGACAGTGGTTTAGTCATGAACCCCAAGGAAATACACAATGTTATTTTCACTAACAAGACAAAAATAGACAGAACTTGTAAATTGTACCTTAGTGGTATAGAGATAGCGGAAGCTACTCAGGCGGAATACTTTGGACTGATACTCGATTCCAAGCTTACATGGAAACCACACGTTTTAAAAATAGTGTCAATACTTAAGATGGTTCACGAGAATCTGAAGACAGTTGGTCGCTGTTCACAAAGACAAGGTTTAGTATTCTACAACGCCTGTATCCGACCGTACATCGACTATTTGATAGAAGTATGGGGTACAGCCGCGGTAGCTTCTAAAACTTTACTGCAAGGACCACATACCACTTTAAAATGCAAGCTGAACGCCGCGATAATATTGAGCATGAAGCAAAACATATTTTATAAAACCTGCATATTGGTTTATAAGATAATACATCGAGGTATCACACAATTATCGTTTAAAGTGACAGAGGATGTAACTTCGAGAGATACGAGGAACAAAAATTTGCTTTGGGTTGCTACACAACGCACTAAGTATGGGCAGCAAAGCCTGAGCTATGCAGGAGCACTGGCTTTCAATGGATTACCAGAAGACATACGAAATGCTGACAGTATAAGTATTTTCAAGAAGAAACTTCGGTCTCATCTCGGTTTCGAGAAGAAACATAGACATCAGAAACCGCAGGTGGGTAGCTTACTTTATAACAATTGTTTACCCGCGGCTTCGCACGCGTAAATCGTTAGATACAGCGGTTGAATTGAAATTCTGGGATTTTACAAAATTCCCACGGGAATTATATTGTGATCTTTATTGACGATGCATTAAAAACAACCATGTCAAATTTCATGACTAAGCCCAGCGGTTATTTCGAGATTTTATTCCGATCCCGTGGGAATATCGGGATAAAAAGTAGCCTATGTGTTATTCCAAATGTCCAGCTATCTACATACCTAGTTTCATTCAAATCCGTCCAGCCGTTTTAGCGTGAAGGAGTAACAAACATACACACCGACTCGTACCGTGAGTTCAATGAAAATTGATGGTACATGTGCAATTTTACTACTTCTTGTGTCTCTTTTTCTAAATACAACAATCATCGTTCAGACATTTACCGGCAAAATATCCTATATCCTACTTCCTACTATATTATAAATGTGAAAGTTTTTGAGTGAGTGCGTGTGTTTGTTACTTCTTCACGCTGAAACGGCTGGACGGATTTGGATGAATTTGGCAAAAAGTTAGTTTATAACCTGGATTAAAACATATGATACTTTTTATCCCGATATTCCCACGGGATAGGGTAAAATCTCTAATAACAACCGCTGGGCTTAGTCATGAAATTTGGTATGTAGGTAGCTGGACGTCTGGAATAACACATAGGCTACTTTTTATCCCGATGTTCTCACGGGATAGGGTTAAAATCTCGTAGTAATAACCGCTGGGCTTAGTTAGAGTCACGAAATTTGACCATGATTGTTTTTAATGTAACGTCATTGAAAACGACGATTTAATTTTCGTGAATTCCCACGGGAGTTTTTAAAAATCCCGGAATTTCAATTCAGCTGCTGGACCTGATGTTTACGTGTGCGAAGCCGCGGGTAAACAGTAGTTTTCTAATAAACGCGTCCATTCTGTGACGATCCTCGTACCATTAATTCCCAAAAAAAAACATTAAAAAGAAATACCCGGAATCGTGTGCATTGAGTAGGCAGCAGGGCAGGCAATAAATTGAAAATACAAACTGAAATATAGATCCGATGCACAGAAAAACCAGAAAAATAAGACCAGCACTGGGAATCGAACCCAGGTCCTCGGCATTCCTTGCCACGTGCTATACTGCTACACCACGTGCAGGTGCGTGCGTGTTGTTCGTATTTTCAATTTATGTTTTACGGGATGACCGTAAAAGTAAAAATTTGGAATTGAAATAAAAAATACGAAAAGATTAAAAAAAAACAATCTTAAGGGCAGGCAATGCCTATCCTGCTGCCCTAGACCCTGCTACCCTGCTGTGGAGGGTAATGTTGTGAAAAACACTCATTTCGAGGCTTAAAGACTCGAACCCTAAAGACTCTCGAGGCCTAACGACTCAAAGGCCACAAAGACGGTTTCTTGCATCTGAACGCATAAAATAAGCCAATTTAATTGTCAAATATAGTCGAGTCTTTAAGTCTTAAGGGCTCGAGTCTTTAAGCCTCGAAAATGAGCGTTATCCATAACTCTAGTGGAGGGTGGCGACACGTTGCTGCGACGTTAGTGTTGCCTACCCTAGAATTGACCCAATGCACGCGTTTAGAGGTTGCTATTTACTATGCTATGATATTATTATGCTAATATGTCGAGTTGTTCATTGTGGCGTTCTAAGGGGAAGACCTTTGTCCACCAGTAGACGTCTTCCGGCTGATGATGATGCTAAGAACAGACGATTAAAGTAGGTAATAATAAACAAAAACCCAGTAACAAACATATCACAACAGAGAAAAGAATAGGTAGTGTTACGGTCTGGTGCCTTAAGGGTCTGCGAGCCTACTTAATGCAAAACACGTGTTAACTGGTACGTATCTTTAATGAGACTGACAAATAGAACATACAAAATTATTCAAAATTTGTAAAAAAGTATAGAAACATAAATTCATACACATAAAAAAGGTTGTGCATTCGGCACAGGTAGTAAGTATAATTAATTTTCATCATTTTTAACCTCCGACGCAAAAAAGGGGTGTTACACGTTTGACGGCTATGTGTGTCTGTCTGTGGCACCCTAGCTTTTAATCGGGTGCGGGTAGATATGAATACGGTTCCTGTTTATTTGAAATCAGGTTTTCTAGCGATGGTTTTTAGACATGTTTCATCAAAATCAGTGGTTTTTGAGATATTGAACTTTGAAGTCGTTTTCCAACTATTTGTTGGTTAGGTAAGGTTATATTTAATTTGTAAAATGTACGAATGTTATTATTAATACAATTATGGGTACAATTAGTGACAAATATTTTTTATCAGTGAAAATGTGTTATCAATCCTAGTTTTTTTTAATTAACCGCCATCCCACGTGGCCTTGGCTTGCAGAATCTGTCTCTTTACTTTATTCTTTGCTGCTACAGGCCGCAAACGAAGCGCGATCGGCGCCAGCGAAAAAACGAAGCGACGAAGTTAGAAAAAGCGAAGACAACCGAAATAACGTTGTGTACAAATGCACAAAATGCGATACAGATGAACTTTTCAAGTCACCCAGTCAACGTAAGAAACATAGAGACACCAAACATCCGGAGGTAGCAGAAAGGAAACAAGTATTTCGTCGCTTATAATGCGGAGTCAAGAGACAGGCGAAATGTCGCTAGATGGCGTTTGAACTCAATTAATTTTAAAAAAAATAGCTCCATTGATACCATCGATGATTCCGCCGCGTATGTATGGTAGCTTCCGTGTTCGGTACGCTAGATGGCGTTAGTATCAAAAGGTCCGTTTTACGTTACAGTCTTGCTTGCGATTGGCTCATTTATTTATTTAACCAATCACAAACGAGACGCAAATGTCAAAATTGACAAACGCGACTCACGATACCAGCGCCAATTAGCGTGTCATAGAAACCCCTTTTCATTATAGTGTAAACTTGATTGCAGCGCCATCTATCATCGATCTTGACCAACCTGTTTACTGCGTGCAAATAAACCAAGGTTGGAAATTAACAAGATAATCTTCATTGATAGTTATCCGATAATCAAGTTAAAAAACATCTAATTTGTTATCTGTTAACGTCATGTGTTTTATATACCATAAACTGTTATTTACATAAATAATTATCGGATAATTATTTAATTATAGCCGATGAACATCGGTCAAATATAGTAGGAATTATTTGAGGTGTCCCGATCTCGTTCACAGCCCACCTTTCGAACAAAGCCATTGTATTCTATTGTGCCCTCAACCGCATAATACTCAGTTTAAAATTAACGGAAATATTAAACAAAATATTTCATTGAATTAACGACTTTATTGTGTAGACCAGAAAGTGCATTCTAAAATGAATACAGTTCGCAGATAATACTTTTCCATGAGGCTGTTTGTCTACGACGCATTCAATTTAGAAAAACATTATCTGGCAACAATGTTTTATTTAAAATGAACTCTATTGCACATTATAAAGTCGTTATTTCAATGACCTATTTTATCTAATATTTCATTTCATTTTAAACTGAGGATTATGCACTTGAAGACATAATAGAATACATTGCCTTTTGTTCGAAAGGTTGGCTGTTAACTAGATCGGTACACCTCCAATAATTCCTACTATACCTATACTTTAACATTTGTCGATCTCGATTTAGAAATCACGAAAACTTACATGGGTGTTAAGATGAACTTATCCAGCTATATTCTGGGTAAATTGTGAGATAGATATACATGTGTAACGTTTTTTTTTAAAAAGACGGTTATGCACTAGATATAATAATATATTTTATCACACGATGTAAACCTTGATTGCTTTTAATGAGCTTGAATGAGCGATCGGGAACTCATTAGATATTTTAATTATTTTAGACGTAAGTAGGTACTTAACAGTGAAACATGCATTTATTTAGTTAGGTAAGAAATATTAATGGCTTTAAAATGGATATGTCCTATTAAGTGCCTAATGTACATGATACTATTGATTGATTTGTTCCAGGATTGGAAATTATCAAGATAATTATCTTCATTGATAGTTATTATGTAAATATCGGATAATTATCCTGTTATTATGCAACAATATAATGTGGAATAAAATAGCTTTTACCCCATGTTTCACCATCCATTAATTGAACTTATTTGGTGGATAAATGTGATGCCATCTCTGTTTGTTTTGTTGGAATAGACGGAGACGGTATCACATTTATCAGTCAAATAAAATTAATCAATGGGTGGTGAAACAGCCCCTTACTGTCGTAATTATATGTATAAGTACACTTCACGTGTTTAAATACAAAACATAACTTTACGCATAGTTAATAATATCACAAGGAAATATAATTATTTTATCATTGACAATTAATAGTAAGTATTATAGCGATAATTATCGTCAATAATTTTATTATTCCATGGAATTTGGACAATTAATTTAAGTAATAATTGACTATGTGCAATGTAAAAAAATACCAAAGGAAAAAAAATATAATAAAATATTCAACATAGATTGATGAAAAACTTTGAAATTTTATATATTTTTAAAATGTAGTTAAGCTAAGTTAGTACCTATAGTGGTATTTTATACATACATATATTATTAAATGAAATCTTATATTATATACTAGATAACATAATTAAGCAATATATTGTACCGCTGATAAGGTATTTTATTAAAAATAAACATATTTTACTCATGTTTTAACAATTTTATTTATTTACTAACAACTCTGGGCATAGCTATTAAAATAATAACAAAATTCTCTGCATCTGCTGAACATAAACAACACATTAGTTGCATGAAAACTCCCCTATAATTTTATTATTTTTAAGAAGCTACAGTAACTAAAATACACTGCATAACATTTAAAGTGTCCTTTTACGGTTAAAAAGACAGCCCTGTGACAGATAGACAGACGGAAGATTAATGTGACCCACAGACGGTACGAAAATTCCTAAGATCGGAGTGCACCGTTCAATCGGTTCATCATGTCAGCCGAAAGACGTCCACTGCTGGACATAGGCCTCCCCCAAGGCTCTCCACTCAGACCGGTCTTGTGCTTTCCGCATCCACCGCGATCCCGCGATCTTAACCAGGTCGTCGCTCCATCTTGTTGGAGGCCTACCGACAGCTCGTCTCCCGGTCCGCGGACTCCATTCGAGAACCTTTTGACCCCATCGGCCAAATCTCGGGTCTATAATCAAACCCACAAACGCTATTGCGTCGCCTAATATATCCTTTTCGGTTTATTTGAATAAACTTTGATGCAATAAAATACCATGTTTTTTTTTTTTTTGAATGGATGGCAAACGAGCATGTGGGTCTCCTGATGGTAAGAGATCACCACCGCCCATAAACATCAGCAACACCAGGGGTATTGCAGATGCGTTGCCAACCTAGAGGCCTAAGATGTGATACCTCATGTGCCAGTAATTGCACCGGCTGTCTTACTCTCCACGCCGAAACACAACAGTGCAAGCACTGCTGCTTCACGGCAGGATTAGCGAGCAAGATGGTGGTAGCAATCCGGGCGGACCATGCACAAGGTCCTACCACCTGTAAAACCATGTCTGTCTTTATTACATTTTCGACGGTACAGTTTTAGAAAATCGTATATAACTATAAAGTTTTCTAACACACGATACGATAAATGTACTAGGCAACGGATAAACATACTCATATACTCTTAGGTAAATACATACTTAAATACATATTAAACGACCAAGACCCGAAAAACAAACATTCGTATTATTCATACAAATATCTGCCCCGGCCGGGAATCAAACCCTGGACCTCAAGCTTCGTAGGTTATCTAACCATTTGGCTATCCGGTGGTCTAAATTTAAAAATAACTGATAAACTAAGAACCTAATTTTCAGAACTCTGTTGACCATCGACTCAACTCCCACCCTCATCGTACATCAACCGTACTTCCTTCAAAAGCTCCAACAAATTCAATCCAGTCTTCGCCGAAATACCTATCACTTTCATCTTCTTTTTAACCCTCTCAAAGTTCTCTCTGCCCGAAGGCAGGTCTATCTTGTTTATGACCACGCAACTGTTCCTATTGGATAGGCTACTGTTGTATTGGGACAGTTCGTGCGAGAGATGCCTGTATTGGTGTAAGGGGTCGTCGGTACCATCCAAAAGGTAGATTAGGCCGCGGCAGCGCTCGACGTGTTGAAGGAACTGTATACCTGAAATATTGGAATAATTAAATTATAGTAGACTGTAGAGGGGCATAAAACGCGAGATTTTACCCGAGACGGAGGCGAGGGTTAATAGGTGATATGAGCAAGAAAGGTACAGTCGCAGATGATTTTGTTACCACCATCTTGCTCGCTAATCCTGCCGTGAAGCAGCAGTGCTTGCACTGTTGTGTTTCGGCGTGGAGTAAGACAGCCGGTGAAATTACTGGCACGTGAGGTATCCCATCTTAGGCCTCTAGGTTGGCAACGCGTCTGCAATACCCCTGGTGGTTAAGGTGTTCAACTTTTTCATTCGGCGACTTTTTTTATTTTATTCGACTGGATGGCAAACGAGAAAGTAGGTCTCCTGATGGTAAGAGATCACCACCGCCCATAAACATATTTATTTCTATTTCTATAGATGCGTTGCCAACCTAGAGGCCTAAGATGGGATACCTCAAGCCATCAACCTCATCCAGCATAAACACGAACTTTACGAGCATGAGAAGTGAAAGTGTTTTTCAATAAAAAGACACGTCAAGATCGCTTGGACGCTTGCCTTCGTTCTAATGCTAAAAAAACGAAGTATAAACACAGCCTACAAGGGTTATTGCCTCACCTAGACCATGGTTTTTGTGCGAACCAGGTATCAAGCCAGGCAGGTCAGCTATCGCCACCTGTTCGTAGTCGTCAAATGGCACCATACCTACAACGAAATGAACGTACAAGTATACAGAATGATTCTAGACCGGTGACGAGTTGAAAAATATTAATTAAGATTTTATTAAGTTCAGCCTATATACGCCCCACTGCTGGGCACAGACCTCTCAGAATGAGAGGGCCTGGGCCGTAGTTCCCACGCGGGCCCAATGCGGTTCGGGAACTTCACACACACTATTGAATTACTTCGCAGGTTTGTGCAGGTTTCCAGGAAAAATATTAATAACCAACCAAAATTTAATACCATAGCTCTCACGCAATTATTTCGTTATATTTATTTAATTACTTATTTTTATACAGTCTTCTCACCTATATGCGGTCCACTTGCCTGTATGCGGTCTACTTGGTTATATGCGGTCTGCTTACCTATATGTGGTCTGCTTACCTATATGCGGTCTGCTTACCAATATGCGGTCAGCTTGCCTGTATGCGGTCTACTTGCTTATTGCGGTCTACTGCTTATATGCGGTCTACTTGCTTATATGCGGTCTGCTTACCTATATGCGGTCTGCTTACCTATATGCGGTCAGCTTGCCTGTATGCGGTCTGCTTACCTATATGCGGTCTGCTTACCTATATGCGGTCAGCTTGCCTGTATGCGGTCTACTTGCTTATTGCGGTCTACTGCTTATATGCGGTCTACTTGCTTATATGCTGCCTGCTTACATATATGCGGTCTGCTTACCTATATGAGGTCGGAGAGTGGTGAAAGGGTGGGGGGCGACTGTGGGCCGCGCGCGGGTCAGGGCCCGCAGCAGTGTGCTCTTGCCAGCGTTAGGGAACCCCAGGAGCCCTATGTGGGCCATGGACCGCACCTCCAGAGTATACACGTTCTCTTCCCCTGTGGCACCTATCTCTGCTATATCTGGTGCCTGAAAAAAAAAAACCAACTTGTTGCGAAGAGAGAGACAATATGAGTAGAGCCAGTAGAACGGCTGGGCTGCTCGAGATGCCTGCTAAGTATGTATGTATAAGTAAAACGCTTTATTATACAAAAATGAAGAAATACAATTTTATTTTAATTGTTTTCATTCGCATCATGACATGCTTAGAATTTTATTTTTTTTAAATTATTATTACTTTACTTATTAACCTTTGACGATTTCAGTAAAAATTCTTATAACTGACATTAATGTATGTAATGAATTATAATGTAATGATGTATTTAATGAATAAATAAACTAAACTAAAGTCAAAATATACTCAGCGGCAAAAAATTGGGCCCACTTTACGTACAAAATTACTTTGACAGCCAGATTTTTTTCCGCTCAGTACCTATATTTTTATTCAATTTACACTATAACAAAAATCAGAATCAGAATCATTTATTATCAATAACTGTTACATAATGAACACATGCACACACAGTTATATACATAGGTGCAGATGTCAAAAGAACAGGCATGACTCATTTTTGCAAATTTCATTTTAATTTTATTCAATCACTTGTGAATACCAAAAATCTACTACCGATTCTTCTTAAAAGTATGATTTTATGGGATTTGTGACAATTTTAAGTTAATTCCTTCATGGTTCATCTCCTAAGCATGCTTTTAGTATACAGGGTGTTACATTCATATCGGTCAGTATGGGAAAGTCTGAAACTATAAGACATACGAAGATCTGTTCTTAGGAACCATGTCTTCAATTTTAATAAGAAGAAAAACTGCATTCATACCCCGGTCATTTTGAAAAATAAAACATATATTATTTCTATTTTGATATGGGTAGTGCAGGTCATACAAGTGATGGTTTGGGGGTTTCTCAATAAAACCTTTGTAGTAAATGTTTATAGATACACGTTTAATTACACGATTCACATGAAAATTAGTTCACATAAAAAAGTTATCAGCGACGATTTTGTCGCGTTCATTAATTATAGACACTATGTAGGTTCTTATATATAGTTTATGTAGGTTAACAGAACTTTCCCGATAAAATTTGTAACGGGTCTGAACCGGAGTCGAACGAAGTTAGTTCTCAACTGGCACTCACGCACTGCCCCACCGAGTACTGCACTCACACGCCCGTAGCTATACGCAGTTATATATGTATATATTTATGTATAGGCTACTATAAATGACATACATAAGCAATAAATGTTACTATGAAGTACGAATCTACAATGTATAAAATGCATTGTATTTCATATTCTTTAATAATGTACGTTTTATTTTTCAAAACATCCGGGCTCGATTCCCGAGCTGAGTACAAGTTTTTGAAAATGTATGGATGCAGTTTTTCTTCTTATTAAAATCGATGACACGTTTCCTAAGAAAGCATCTTCGTATGTATTATAGTTTCAGACTTTCCCATACTGACCGATATGAATGTAACACCCTGTATATTGCAAACATTGTTCTAACAAAGTGCACCACTGATTTCTCCTGACCTGAGTTACGGGGACCGGATAGCAACACTAAAAAGTTGATCGGCCCAAATATATACCTGCACTGTGTCAGTCAGGAAGAACCGGTTCCCGCGGCCCCCGGAGCCCCCGCGCGCCGCCACGAACATGGTACCCTCGGCGCTCAGGTCCCCCACTACTGTACCACTGCTGTCCCGCACTATGGTACCTGCAACATGATGATGATGATGATGATGACTGTATTCCTTTAGAACACAGGAAGCAGGGACTTCCATAAGTCACTGTGTTAATTACATGAGCTGGCGTGAATGGACTGGATAAAACTAATGTCACTTAGACATTTTTGTGGGAAAATGACAGATGAATGTCATTTTTTTTATGTCTGCATGCGGGTCACCTGATGGTAGGTGATCACCGCCGCCCATGGACACCTACAGCATTATAAAACTGCGGGTGCGTTGCCGACCTATAAGACATTTTCATATT